>NC_141756.1:99309644-99484644 GCF_982258835.1 Parasteatoda tepidariorum
AAAATATGCTGCGTATAATTTCATTAGAGTTTCGTGTTTTGAAAATATCAATGATGTACATTTATAAGGATATAAATTTTTTTGAAATGCGTCATTAATGATTTTATTCAGGAAAGTTTCAGAATTTCTGAGTTATGCTCACAATCACCCCTGCTATATGCAAAATGAAATCAAAATTTTAAAAACCAAGTGAAAATCCGTAACAATAGCTGTTTAAAACGAAAAGCAATCTAAAAATCCTCGTAGACAACATAAGTAGTGCAAATCGAGTGCATCGAAAAGTTATTCTTCAAATGCTCGATTATTTTAAAACCGATGAATAAATTTGTTGCAATATCTGCCCAAAATGCCATAATCATAAAAGAATGGTTTAAATTTGGAGTTTATCAGAAAATTGATAGCTCAAGATTGTTCAAGACCATGCAGTGTGTCCAGTACATACGCAAGTTTAAAAAAAAATAATAAAAAAACTTATTAAAATTTAAATAGTCTAACGGCCATAATAAATTTTTGTTTGCTGAATCTTGAAAGGAATGTAACATATATTTTTCAGTTTTTTTTTAATTGTTTTATGCATGTAATAAAATATAATGAGAGTTAAGAATTAAACTTAGTTTAAATTTTATAAAGTTTCTTTTCCTTTTATAATACTTCACATGGCGTAAAAAAAATATATATAAACATATATGGTAAGTATGTTATTTTTGACTCCCTGGATTTTGATTTTCTAACCTGTTGAAGGGTGTGTTTAACTTTAAACTGTCCTAGACCAATTACCTTCTGCTAATTTATTTTTCCTTACTCCATTAATTACACTAATTAATTATTGCTATTAATTAATTAATTACTCTCCCTTCTCCATTAATTACAGTGCCCTGTTTCATAAATGTTTCATTTCTAGGTTCGAAGTTGTGTTAGAGTCGATAGATGAGTTCGCACTAGATATTCCCATGATATGGGAGTACATTGGAGAGATCCTTGAGCCTATCCTAGAAGATAACAAATTTACTCTAGATGTTCTTAAAGATGTCCTAAAACCTTGTATTCCTTCCCAGACAGCTGGACTGTTGGTATCAGCAACCCTGCATTGTGCAGCTAAAAGAAGAGTAAGCAATTTGTTTTTTTTATTTTTATCCATCTTAATTTTTAACCCATTTTTTCTCTGCGTAACATAGTACCCGGTTACCTCAATAAGCTGTCAGGGTGTAGTGTTTTTAAGGTGCTTATTTTTGATTTGCGTTTTTTAAAAGCCCTTAAAGGTTCTTTTTTTTTTATTATTATTATTATTCAGGATCTGTAAAAAGTGAATTTTCCATCTTTTAAGATGCTTTTTTCTTTGCAGTGTCGATTGTCGTTATAAATTACAAGCAACCTGTTATTTTCACAATTTTCTCTGCGATATTTATTAGAAACTAGTTTTTAATCATGATTATGTAAAGTTTCTGAAAATGCTTTTGAATTTATTGATATTATTTTTTTAAATTAAGAACTTTAAACGATAGAATACAATCCAAATTGCTAAATGATTTAGCCAACTAACGGTTATGGGGTTATCGGGTTATGGTTTTTCGGGTTATGGCTGTTAGTTACTGACCTCTGGTTTTTGCACTTTAGATTTTATTATACAGTCCGATTCATTACAAAAGAATTGCTAAGTAGGAGGATGTATCTTAGATTTCTCCCTTTTCGAGTAATGGTTTCAAAATTCCTGTATATTTTTATGGTGTTCTAAATGTTCATTTAAGTAATCGCTTATAGACACTCTGGATACGCAAGAATTTCATTCTAAATCCATGTTGTGTTTTGATAGTTGAGTTAGCTGTTGCTACATATATTATATGATTTTTAAAATGTTGATATAACAATATGAAATTTGTATTGCTCAAAACATGGCTTTGGAAAGATGGCGTTGTAGAAATGAAATCTACTTTATAGAATAAAGCATGAACAATTCTATTTTGAAAGTAAAGACTAGATCGTTGCCTTTAGAATGGTATAATGATTTAACTTCATAATTTAATGTACATATACCACATTTAAAATTTGCATATATATGGTCACTAATTAGGTATATGGGAATAGTACAGTATCTGATATTTTTTGTGGCTGGCAGATTTTGTTTTAGAATTCCTGGAAGTAAGAAAAAAAATTGAGCCTAACTTTTTTTCACTCTCACAGTTTAGCTAATCTTTACTAGACAATAACAAAAATTGTTTAGTAATGGTAGATTGTTATAATAATTACGTTTGGTTATTCTAATGGTTACTTCAGGTTTTATTGTAGTGTATATGAATGTTTTGTTGTCTTGAGATGAAGAAAATTAACTGAAATTTATAAATCAGTGGTTTTGTCTTAAAGAAATTTTTTTTTCCACAATTGGATGTAAGAAATGTGTCCAAATTAGTTAAATCATTGAAATTTCTTTTTTGTTCAGGGAACTATCAAACTTGGAGAGCTATGGCGAGAATCTAAGCTACAGTGGACAGACTTTTTAGGGGACGATGCTAAAATAGATGAATTTATTCTAAAGCATGTAAGTAGTGTGATTTTTATAAACTAGTGACAAAAGAATCAATTTGAAATTGCATAGTTATGATGTATTACTTTCTTTTAGAAATTGGAATTCACAATTTGTCCTACTAAAGTAAAGCCTACCACGCCAATGGCAATTGAAGAGATAAAGAAGAATCTCCTTGATTTGCTTGAAAAAACTGACGAAAGTGAAGAAATATTTGATTGGATAGATGTAAGTTGATGTATTTTGTTTTTTAATTTTAAAATAAAACAATAAAAGATTCATAATGTGTAAAGGAAGAAATAAGTCAAGCTAAATATCATTTGTTATTCTAAATATTGTTTATTCTTTGTGATATGTTGATTAATGTAATTAACTTTTTGAATAATAACAAGAAAAAGCAGTGAAGTGTAGTGGAACAAGATTGACTATTCATTAATTAATGCAATTTTTAATTGTGTCTTTTTTAATTGCAAGAGGAAGATGAAATAAATGGCTTTATATTTTGCAACCTTCTAAATAACATTTCATGGGTTTTTTTTTTTTTTTTTTTTTTTTAAATAATGAATATGAAGTTTGTTAACATGTGCATTTTCATTGAGAATCATTGATAGTATTAAAGTGTAGAAATCTATTCAAATGAGAACTTTAATGTTTTAACATATAATATTGAAAACTAAAAATTAAAAGGTTTTCATATATTTAAGCAATTAACTAATTTAAATTTTTGTGATATTTTCATAATTTTATAAATTATCTCATGGCATAAAAATGTTCACTGTTTTTGGAAATGCTAAAATATATTTGAAATGTTTTTTAAATTTTCTTTAAAATTTTTTATTTCGTGTATATATGTTTTGTTTTAGAAAATTGCAAATGCTTTCGAGACCTTCGAAAACATGTGCTATAATTTTAAATAACTTTATTCCGAAATTAGCCATGTTTCTCCAGTTTTTCCATCAGAACTGTCTCTTTTTTTTCTTTCTTTTTTTTTTCTACTGAAGAAAAAGTGTTACAATATCTGTTAAATAAGATAAAAAGTACTTTCAAAAATTTCTATTAAGCAAATTGGTTTCTTTATTTTGCTTAACTTTGCTGCCTAAAACCAAAAAAAAAAATGCAGTTTTTATGTAGTCATTTATTTTTCAGTATTCATTTGTTTCTTATAATTATTTATACTTTGGAATTTTTGGTCTGAAATATTGTGCTCTCTTGTTTAATATTACACTATTTTTTTCCCTCTTATAAATCTGTGCTCAAATGGTTTAATTTTTTTCAGGCCAATGTATCTGAGTGTACAGAACCTAAATTTATCCGTGCCTTGGTGTCTGCTGTGCATGAAAATGCCATAAAAGGTATTTATTTTTACTGTACATGCCCCTTCTATTCTTTTTCTTTTAGAAAACTTGTTTAAATAATTTTTTTGTTTTGTTTTAGATGCTTCTTCTGGGTGTGAATTAGATGTTACGAAATTGAAAAAAAGGATATCTATACTAACACGGTATATAGATCATAATGAAAATCTAGAACTTCAAGCTTTATATGCTATTCAGTCACTAATGAATCAACTAAATCAACCTAAAGGTAATTCATTCATTGATCCACTTACATATGATTTTATGACATATATCTTGTAATCTCATGGTCTCTAAAGTTTTATAAAAACTTTATAAGAGACTATGAAAACTTTGCCTTGCAAGATTTTGTATAGTACAAATCATTATGCCATGAATTTTTTTTTTTGTAAGATGATTTTGCAAGATGATATGTTAAAAAAATAACATTTTGAGTAAAATATTTTATAATATAGACACTTTTCTTGTACACATCCTACACTTTATACGAAAAAAGAAATAAAAACCTGGAAATTTTAAGATTTTTATCTGGAAAAATCAGGGAAATTTGAAATCTGTTTTGAGTGGCCACCCTGTTCTTAAACTTCTCCGTATTTGAAGAAACTATAATTAAAGCACAAAACAAAAACTGCAATGAAATATCTGCTGGTGGCAAAAATACATCTCTTATTCCACAACAGATGGTATGGTGCTATTGCCAGTACTGCAGCATGTTGATTGTTAACAGTTTGAGTAATTATTAATAATGGTTTAAAAAAATCTTCTTTAGATTAAAATTTATATACATATTTTTTACTTTGCTATATGTAAGAGCTTATATTTATAATTTTGAATTTCACTTTCTGACTTGCATGCTGCATCAAAACTAAACTCTTCGCCTAAAAATGTCCCTAATAAAATCTGTTATTTTATTGAAAATTCCATGACACTTTCTTTGATGCGTTTCTGCGTAACTTGGGGTTTTAAAGTCTTGATAGCAATAGTGGTGGCAATTTATGTGTGGCAAGACTCAGAGATGAAAAATGCTATAGCATAAATATAGTCTCTTATTTTGTTGACATTTTCCTGTAAAAGTCAGGTATTTTTATTTTGAAGGAACACTGCTTGATACTTTCTTCCTTCCAAGAAATGAAAGTATTGTTATAGGGTTGTCACAGGTGACAAAAATGGGGCTATTTGCAACTATTTTCAACCTGAGGCTGCTGGCAACTTTTATTGCCTGAAAAGGAAACTATTGGGAGACTTTTCTGTACTGCTAGCGATGTTTTTTTAAGCATAAATAGGATTGACAACCTGCAGCCCACAGTAGCTTCTGAACACGATAAAAAAATTTTCAAAAATAAAAAATTTTGAATTGCAAATTTCAGTTACAACTTTTTAATGTGCTTAATTTGCACAGATTCCATTGTTAATCGATCACCGTTTCAGTGGTTATTGCTATGAAATTCTGCACGACACGATATTACGAAAAAACAATTTTTATACAATATTATTTTTTTTAAAAAAAATCAAACGTTTTTTACGATGTGTGAATTTTGATTTTGAATCATCACTTTTCACAAAATATATGTGTATATATATATATTCTAAATCAATTATAAGTGTTTTTTTTTTTAATGAAAAAGTATTTTTTTCTATAATATACTAGAACAGTGGTTTCCAACTGGCTGGCCACATCTGGCCCGCAAACTAAAATATTAGTTGTCCTTTTTTTTTTTTTTTTTTTTTTTTTTTTGGAACAATTTTCATAAAAAATCTATATGGATTTAAAATACTTTTCTTTCATTTTAAAGAACCTAATTTCTTTGTTTCTGTGAAATTTAACATACAAACGGTGCAAAAAAAAATTCTTTCTCAGATTTTGCATCCAACAAAATATTTATTCAAATATAAAAATAATCTTGTATGTTGCTCTTTTGTATTTTGTGAATATAATTTAGCATGTGTGTATCAGAAATTTTCCCTAAGAAATTCTCCCATTTAACTTTTTGAAACCACTCGTTTTGAACGAAATTATTTACATTTGTAAATTTTAAAATGCATAAAAGAGGAAATGAATATCATGTTTTATTTAAATTCCTTGAATGGATGAGCAGGAGAAAAAAAATTTATTTCACATGCTCGATTTTTTTTTTTTTTTTTTTTTGCTATAATTCTTAATAAGTCAAAAAATTTTAATTCATCACAGAATTCAATTTAAAAGAGAAAAAAATCTTGTCACTAAGTTTCTGATTAAGAGGATTCAAAACGATGCGTAACAAGCATTATTTGTAATGCTTGCTATTTTGCTTTTTAATATTAAAAAAAAACTTAAGATAAAAATCTGACATTAATATTTAATGTTCCTTCAAACATAAGAGTCCTATATAAAATTTCGATAAAGTTGTGGCCGGTCATTTGACCGTTGTTTTTAATTGCGACCCCAGCCACATGTAAGTTGGAAACCCCTGTTCTAGAATAAATTCTAGTAATTAAAAGTATTTCATTTAATGCTAGCACTAACATTTAAATAAAAATTATCATATTTGCTACCAACTTGACTAAATGGATCCTGGTATATGACAATTAGGCCATTTAATAAAATTTTAGTCATATAATTGAAAAATTGTTTTTCTTATTTAGGCAGCTATTTTCATAGTATTGACATCTATTTTCATGTTTTAGGGTGTGGTACTAAGTGCAATTATTTTGTTAATTTTTTTTTATGTGGAAACCGTAGTCTTTTAAGAAATATGTTATTTGAATTTTTATTTTGTTGTATGAATTTATAACTTACAATCCCTGCTAATGAAGCAATTTTTTTTTATATTTTAGGAATTCTAAGGCAGATTTTCGACATCCTCTACGACGATGATGTTATCACCGAAGAATCGTTTAAAAACTGGGAACAAAGTGATGACATAAACGAAGTGGAAGGCAAAGGCGTAGCATTACATTCTGTCAAATCCTTTTTCACTTGGCTAAAGGAAACAGATTCTGGTGATTCTGTGACTGATGAATGACGATTCTTATGCTCTAAATTATTTTACTTAGATAAAGACTCGAAAGCAGTTATTTTGTGTATGACACAAACTTATGTAATGAATCCTGATGCGACTAAGGAATCAGTTGGATCTCTATTCCGAGTTTACTATAGGAAAAATGAATTGTCTGTGCAATTTAAACAAAGTTATCCCCCGTTTTGTAAATTAAAAGAAACATTTGCAGCAACTGGTGCATCTTATATAAAAAAAATATTCCTTTTGTTATTGAATGATTGACTTGTGCATGTGTTTAAAAGGGTGCAAGTTTTATCTTGTTTATTTATATTTAATGTGAACAATTGCTTCTGATGTTGGGATGGTCATGTGACTTTCTTCTTAAAAAACCGTGTCGGCCGTTTCATTGGTTTTGATCCGTAATAAATGATGAGAACCACTGAAAAAGAAAGACCCGATTATTTTTAAGACATGAAAAGATTTTAGTTTTCTTTAAATTATGTAAAATGACACATTGTATATAACTGCCAATAAATAGGCTAATTTATGAATTGTTAATTTTTCTTAAAATTGTGTATGTTGTCTCAAGGTTGTGCCTTTAATTATTTTTTTCGGCCATTTTGCTCAAGTTAAGTATCTGTTTTATTTCTGTAGCGACATAAGAGGGGGGTTGTCGTCAACAATATTATTTAAACTGTTAAATTTGTTTCCTGGCATTCTTTTTGTCCAAACTGTTAAGTCTATTTGCCACTCTTGAATTTTGATACTGTTTTTATGTTAAAAATAAAGTAAACTTTGTAAAAAAAAATAAATAAGAATATATAAAAAGCAGTACTGTTCCTACTGGTGATTCATGTAAATTTTTTTTTAAACAAAATAAAAAAAAGTGTATAATCATATACTTAACAACATACTGTCACGATGAAATAATGAGAAGCTGAGATATATACCACAAATAATTTAATTTTAGACTACTATGTCAATTGTATTTCTACTTCTTATTGTGATATCAAAATGTAAAAAAAGGACTGTAAATTAAGTAGCTGCAATTTTGTGCAGAGTATTTTCTTTTTGGATGATATTAGATTAAAAGTTTATATAAGTACTTCTGTGACATATATTTATTGTAAATTAAATCCAACTAGAAAATACAAAAAAAATTTATTTTCGTCTGTAGAAAGCCAGATGATTTTTAACTGGCTGCAGTATGTATTGAGTAATAGCAGCAAAATATATATATATAATGTTTTATACATAAACTGAAAAATGAAGATTTTGTATTGCTAAAAATAATTCAATGTTATAAAAACTTGAGATTTTTTAATTGTGTTTGCTTATTTTCTTAGTGTTATGTTTTAATTTGGGTAAAAGAAAAAAAACTTATTTCAGTTTCTTGCAGTAAAATATTGATTTTTTTCGATGAGTAGATGTTATCTGAGTTATCTATTGTATCCCGGGAGTACCCCTGAATTTCGGGGTTTATGTATCGTCCTTCCCTGAGTAGATGTTATCTGAAATCAAGTAATTGTATTCTGGGAGTACCGCGGATTTTCTGGATTTTTGTAGTTCTTCCAGTTCTAATAACTAGGAGCAGGGCATGTGATTTTTCGACAAATTTCGTTTATCTGAAGACCATTGATTTGCGAAAGTTTGCTATTCAAAATTTATAATCCGACTAAGGTTCCATCGATATTATAAATCTTTTAAAAAATTATATGTACATTTTATAAATTTGTATCGTGATAACGATTTTTTGCAGAAGAATTTTCAGTGTTTTTCACTTTGTTTTACAATCACCTCCGTGATATGTAGTTATTGCTGGAAAAAAATGTTCTTTGCATTCCTTCCGTGAATTGTATTAAAAGCGATACTTAATGACTTCGATTTAAACTAATCGAATAGTGTATTGATTTGCCCTTAAATCTTCTTGCCATGGTTGTGCTAAACATCTGGTTGGTGTTCGGGTCCAAGACTTGTTAAGTGTGTAACTCAAAATGGTAGTGCAGTTTTTGAAAGAAAGGTTCTCTGTAATAATAGTAATGAAATAAATGGTATATTAAGATAGCTAGATATGTGTTAAGACAACAAAAAAATTCCTTTTTTCGTTTGAGTGTGTGATTTTTTTTTAAATACTTCAAGCAGGCCTTTTGACGAAGTCTGTATTCAGAAATAATAGAGCCCAATGTCATCCGAAGTATTAAAATTATGAACTGAGCTATTATTGCAAGAATGGATGTAAAAATGCAAAAGAAATTTTAATTTTTGTACTAAAGTTGTCCACTATTCGTTAAACAGAAAGAATAAAAGCCATGGAACTAGAAACTATAGTTCAAAATTAAACAAGCAAACAGGGCCTTTTTTTTTTTCTTTTTACATTTAATAATACGTTTCTGTTATCGTAAAAAAAAATAAAAAAATTTTGAAATCATTTTATACTTGAAAATTGAAAGCAATAAAAAAAAAATTTCTAATTTGTGTTGCTAAATTTATAATTGTGTTACCAAATTTATTTGATAGTTGTGAAATTAAACGATATGTGCTACGTGAACGAGTAAAATATCTAAAAAAAAATTTATCACGCAAATGCATCCTTTTTTTTTCTTTCTTTCAAGTCAAATTTTTTGTATTACTAGTCATAAACCCAAAAGTGGGTCGGCAGTTCTGGATTGGTTCCAAAATTTCAAGGCTACGTAGTTGAGAATTGGTAGGCATTCAACAATGGTTATAAAATTAAATAAATAAAATTCATTATATTATTTGATTTAAAATATTTTTAGCTTTACGGCTGATTACCCTCTAATTTCCCAATTACTTATTAACTTTAATACTGAAATGAAACTATTTTTGCGTTTTTATTTATCGCAAAAAGAAATGTTACAAATTAATTCAAGCTTTCTAACTTTTTGGGAAATGGAAGAATTTACGATAGAGGAGGGCTTTGCCCTTAATATGTTAAGTCGGCAAAAAAAAAAAAATCACCCTGAATAACTTTCGTTCTAATGATCGGATTTTCACAAACTAAGTGTCAATCTTAAAGGTTCCTGGGGGTGATCTCAAATGTCCTAAATTATTAGTGCTAACTATTAATTAAGGTACGAAATCAGACTAAAGAACGTACTTTCTCTGAATAAACATATATATGTATATATATTACATATTTGAAATCGGGGGTAGTAGATAAAAATTTGGTCGCAATAAAGATTTCTATGTATGGTGAAAGTTTGAAAAAAATTCCAAATTATCTCGCCATAGAAGGTGAAAATCTAAAACAAACTGAATGGACGGTAAAACATAGTATTTCTCCGTTTCTAAGCGACCAAGAGGAGAATATTTGGGGTTGCTTTCTGGGCAAAGAAAACAGATTGTTTCCTTTTAAAAATAAAAGTTCACTCGATTTGTACATTATTTATGATTTTTAATGTCTGAATGTTGAACTCTTTATCAGACATTATTTTTTTAAGGCTGTTTTAACGTCATTGAAATTTTTGTACTAAAACCAAATTTACATAAGTTATTATAAATTTATGAAATGTTGTAAGGATAATTGCTTTTATACATCAGTTCGAGTCTCTTTGGTAAGGGAAAGAAAAAAAAATTTGGAGGGGCTGGAAAAGATAGCTATTCTGATGCACAATCGTAAGGTTTTATAAAATTCACGTTATTTATTTTCGATAAAATTGAAAAACTTAGTAAAAGTTAAATGGTATTTTAAAAGCATTTTGATATATATATATATTCAGGGCCCCCTCTACTTCACTTCAGTAATGAGGAACCGAACTTTATAGAGGTATTTAAATTTTTCACCCCATTATAGATGTATAACAAGAAAATTTACTAGAACCAAAAATTGCTTCAATGGTCAAGCGAAATATTCCGTCCATTTTATTGATTTTTTGACAATTTGATGTTCATCATTAAAGGGATATAGCTCATCTGAAGAGCCAAAATATATAATTAAAAAAATGTAAAGTAATGTTATCTTAACAAAGTTATTATTTTCTTTAAATTAACTGAATTAAAAAAGTATAAAACGATCAACAATGGGATATTGGATCGTCAACTTTGTCCTCGCGCTGCAAAAAATTCATATCCTTGCTGACATTAGGTCGAAATTCAGCTAAATTTGTGCAATTACGATGACTTAATTAACCCAATCAGGAGCCCGTACTTTTGTTTAGCCAAATTTCCCCCTTGTAGTTGAGAAAATTTAGCTGAATTTCGCTCTAGAAAGCATGGATTTACGAAATATAGATTTTTTGTGTTCATACGATAGATTTATGAAGATGCTAACGAAAAACGGATTTTACACTGTACTGATATTTTGTTTAAAAAAAAATTCATTAAAGAAGGAGAAGTAAAATAAACTTTCTGTTCGATATGGGGAGCCCCCTCTGATGTGGGGGATCGGGACAACTGTCCCATATTCCGCTGGCTTAATCAGGCTCTATATTTATTGTATTTTTATTATTAAAACTCATTTCATTCTGACAAGTATTTAAATTACACGATTTTCTTGAATAAGCATGATTTGCAAATGGCGTCCTTATGTTTCTATAATCCTTATATATCCTTATGTTCTACAGTGCACAAAATAATTAAATAAAATGGAACACCTCGAATAACTTTCAATCTAATGATCGCATCTTCACTTAATTGAACTCTTTTTTTTTTTCTTTTTTGGGATCTTTAACTATGCCAATTAGCTCTGACGATTACGAAACCAGACACGAATATGTACTTTTTCTGATTAAATATACAATTTTTAGCAGGGCCTAATTATAGCCTAGGCCCACAATTTCTGAGGGGCCTCAAAAATTAGTTAAAAGTCTTATGACAGGTGGGCTGTGTGTTGGTTTAAGTACTAAATAAAAAAATAATTCAGTTAATCAGTGACTTTTAGCAAAAATCACTGATTTCAAATGTTTGTGGTCACCAAACTATTTTTATTTTGGCATAACATTGTTTTGTTGTTTTATATTTTAAAGAATCTTAAGATGCTTTAAGGTAGTTCTAACTCAGGAATATGTCTTAAGAATTTTTGAAGACAAACTTAATTCACCTTAAAGATATTCAAAATGTCTGAAAAAATTCTTGAGATGTTTTGGAGTTAAATCTTAAGAAATTCTTCAGATTTCTGAAGAATTTCTTAAAAAAATGGCATTTTCTTAAGAAAATCTTAAGATTATTTTTAGTGGGGTTATAGATACTTCATTATATAGATACGTATACTTTATCTTAGAAAAATAATCTTCAATTGTCTGCTTTCAAACTTTTTTAGAATGTTTCTCTTTAATCATTCAGTTTAATAGATTCTTTTTCATTATTAGAACTACTCTTCAGTAATTTAATTTCAAAGTATTTTGCAAGGGGCCCATAAAATTTGGTGGGCCTTGGGCCTGAATTTGTCTTGATCGGTCCCTGATTTTTATGAGGATTTAAATTTCTGACCCTTCAAAATATAAGGGGAGCCGTAATCTGGAAAATACGGCCCCAGTAGTTTGGTCTGGACAGCAGTCGAAAGTATGTACCTTTTAAAGTTATTTTTACTTTCTGCGTAGTTTGCCATATCTCGAGTATGCTGTATTTCTAAGCGAATAACCCAAATTAATTCAATGCAAAAAATTTTAATAACTAATTAATTTTATTTCATAACAGTTGAAAACATTTAAAATATGAAATATATGAATAAAAGAAATTTTTACATTATTTTAAAGAAGGCAATTTTATATAGCAAAATATGTAATTTGAGCAAAATTGGTCGAATAGTTCTTGAGAAGTCGAATTTTAAATAAACGACTTTAATTAATGAGATAATGACAGCTGTGGTGCGAGGAAATCCAATCTTCAGATGAAAAGTTATTCAGGTTGTTTTATTTATTTTTTTGCGAACTGTTCATACAATCTTTGAATTGTTTTTTTATTAGTAAGCTTAATAACAGAATCCATTTAGTTTTACAATTTATGATTAAAAAATTTTTTAAATTGCTTACAAAGTAATAAAGCTAATTTGAAATTAGGATTAAAATTAATCGTGCCGTAATCGTATTTTGTTACTGAGCATTATGATTTCTTGTAGTCTTATTTCACATGGAAGCGTAATATTTGCAATTAGTTAATGTTATTCAAAAGCAAAAAAGTTTGTCAAGACTGATGAATTTATTCATCAATCATTAGGCTATAATATGCATAAGGAATGAGGACTAAAGTCGCATTTGAATAATCATTTAAAATAAAATTTGACTAAATTTAGCCAAAACTGGAATTTTCTCAAATGATGCTCATCTCTGGAATGAAACAACTTTGATAACACATAGTTGATGTTTTATTTGTACAGCTAATCAATGAAAATGACTAAAAATATTTGTGCGTCCCCTTTATTAAAATAAAAATACTATTAATATATATTAAAAAAAAAAGTGTTTACTAATAAAAAGCAATAATTAATTAAAAAAGATTAATACTCACAAAATTGTAATACTTATTTCTTTCAGTTTATAATTAAGATCAAAAATTGGGAATTAAAAATTTTGTAGTATAATAAAAGCGCAATGCTTAAAGTTAAAGGTTCGTCAGGAAGCCTTATCAGTCGAATACTAAAGAGTGGCGCTAGACTTAGCCCGACAGGGGGGCTAAGATAATTTTGAAAATAAGCAATAATTTTTAATATACGAAAAATAATTAATATGACATAGACATATTTGTTCTGATAAAAAATTTATCATGATTCAAATATTAACAAAGAAAAAATATAAAAGTGATATCTAAATAAATAAACAATATATGCACATCCATCATAAGATTCTACAGTGTTCTCAATTAAATATTCTACTCAAACAATGCAACTCAAACAATAAAAAATTTATGCACAACTAGAAAAAATTCCAAAAATTCGAGCTTACTACTACTAATGTTTAATTCCGTAGCCTTGTAATTTTGAACCTAATCCAGCAGACAAGAGAACTCCAGGATCAAGTAGTGAAAGAAATTTTTGCATTCGTGGAGGACGTTTTGATAGCCCGCATTTGAGTTACATGGAGAGGAAAACCACGAAATCCTCCTACGGTTAGTCTGATACCAAGGGAACTCTAAGAAATGATCCGCTTACCACTGAGGATATTTCACGTCAGCACTGTGGTCGGTAAAAGCCGGGTGTGGAATTCATATCACTCAGCCATCACTGGGATTCGAACTCGGTGCACCTCATTCGGAGGAGAATGCTCTATCCCAGTGTTTCCCAACGTGGGGCCCACGCCCCACTGGGGGGCAATTTGATTGTTAAAGGGGGCAATTCGAAAATGGACTCGACACGAGTTTAACCCCATTGCTCCAGCCCATTTAAATGCAATGCTAGATTTCGATGACAAAATTGAAAGGAAGAAGCAAATTCTTAAATAATTGCTGCCAATAAATATTATAAATTCGTTTGACGAGATCAAAATATCAACTGGGTTTTTAGCGTTGTCAAGTTAACCTCCCTGCGGCAAACGGCAGGCTCCGCGTGGACCCCCGGACGCTTTAAAATCTCGCTAAACAATGTAGTTGTTCGCATCTGAAGAATAGACGAAATAAGTGAGGATATTGAAAAACAACTTGTTGAAAAGCTGAAAACAAGAAAATTCTTTGTGCAAATGGATTAATTAACTTTGATAGACAGTGTGGCAGTATTGATAACTTACGTAAGATATACTGATAAAGGGCATTTTGCTGAAGAAAAGTTGCTCTGTAAAAGATTAGAAAGCACCACTACCTTCAAAGATATATATAATAAGCTGAAAAACTACTTAGATGTCAATAATATACCAATAAAAAATATAACATCTTGTGCTGCAGATGGTGCTCTTAATATGATGGATGGGCAAGAAAAATGGTTGCTTAAAAATTGATGAAAGATGAGAATCCAGAAATGATTCTTGTGCATTGTGTTATCCAGTACCGCCTTTACGCATGGGCACACCCGGGCAGTGCCTGAGGGCCCCTAAGCACTAAGGGGGCCCTTGAGAATCTTACTTTTTATAAATTGTATTTAAAAAAAACTAAGAATAAACAAAATTGCCGGATATATTTTTAAAAATAAATATATTCTATGGTATAAAGTGTGCATTTTGTTTTTCTTTCTACAAATAGTGATTGATTATCATGCAAAAAACAATAATTTTAATAGTTTATCACCAGGGAAACTAAAAAAGACAACCGAAATCTATTTTTCTACGTTCCAATGAAATTTTTATGTGGATTCAGTTTTTTTGAGGATTCAAAATGTATTTAAATTTGTTCAAATTATTGCATATGTTAAAAATGCTTCATTTTGCGTATGTGAAGTTTTTGTTAGTTTTAAGCAGTATGACCTGTTATAAGGGCCCAAAACATTTCTGTGCCCGAGGGCCCTGCATGCTATTAAGACGGCCCTGGTGTTATCCATAGGGAAAATTTGGTAGCTAAAAACATCTCGCCTGTTCTGAATAAAGTACTACATTCAGCAGTAAAGTGTATTAATGCTATTAAAGCTAATGCCAAATGTGAGCGTATCTTCAAGCTATTTTGTGAAGAACAAAATGCAGACCATGTGAGACTTTTACTTCACACTGAAGTAAGATGGCTCTCTACAGGGAACTGCTTGAAAAGATTTATGAAACTGTTTGATACTCTTAGTGATTTTTTAAGTGACAAACCTGAAATGAAGTATCTGTTAACAGTCAATGATAAAGCATTTGTTAGTTGTTTAGCCGATATCTTTGAAAACTAAATATATTAAAAAAGCAATTTCAAGGAACAAATAAAACTCTTGTTGATGCAAAAGCGAAAATATTTGGTTTCATTACCCTTATTGAGTTATGTCAGAAATATATTAACAACAAAAACTTTGAACAGTTTTATTGGCTCCAAAAATGAGAAGTAAATGATACCGCTCTACTTGTTATTGTCGATCAACTGAAAATTCTATCGACTGATTTAAAAGAAAGTTTTTCTGCTTTAAAATAAATTCATTTTCCAGCATGGATAATGCAGCCAATGTTAGTGGATTTGTCTGATATATAAAATATGCAGTATCAAAAAGAACTCGCAGAAATGCATGATGAATCAGTTAAAACTTTAATATAAAAATGATGGCACGGCTTTGCGAGGAAACAGAAATCAAATACCCAAATTCAACCAAATGTGCAAGAAAACTATTGTTACCGCTTCCATCTTCATATTTAGCTGAATTTGGATTTAGTGCTGTAAATGATTTACCAGTAAAAAAAAAGAAATCGTCGGGATATAAAACAACGGGGAAACTTGAGACTGAAGCTAACCAAATTGGAACCTAACATAAAATCTGCATCAAGAGCAAGGATCTCACTAAATTAAAATATTAAATCATAGAAAATTTTTTATTAAAATTATTTCGCATTTGAATTTTAGTTTTTCATTATATGTTTTGAAAATTTACTTACTGTGAGTGATTTCTTCCTAAAACCTATCCTTTAAATTTCTTAAGTGAACAATTCAATTTTTTAATATTGAAAATTATGTATATGTTACATGAGGGGGCATAAGAATTTTAGAAAGGTTTAGGTGGGGCATGGCACAAAAAAGGTTGGGAAACACTGCTCTATCCCTTGAGTCCAACATTATTGAGTAATAACTCTGCGGCAGGTACCAATTTTCCAATTTTATTGATTGGTACCAATTTTATTGATTTACTTAAATTTAATCACCTTCAAAATGTAAATGGTAATTCAATCGTAATTTTTGTAGAAAAAAAGGGAAATAAACCGTTTTTCCTCTAAACCTGCAATGAATGCAGAAGCAACCACGAGGGTTAGTGAGCAAAATGAACAGGTAGCGGAGCCTTCCAGTTCTTTAAATAATTGTTAAATTACTAGTTATTAACATGCATACTTAAAAAAATACGAAAAACATTTTTCAGTATTAAGAAATAATAATTAAAAACTGCCATCAGCTGGAATAGAGCCCCCGATCTCACAGTTTTGTGTTAGATTTCATAATCATCAGCCCCAAATATACAAACCTGCCTTGCGGATATTTTTTAAAATTTTTTTTTAAATTCAATAAATTAAGTCATTTGGATACTTAACATTCTTGAAAAATGCTTTCCAAATTGATCAGTTCATTTAGAAGTAAACCATAATTCGGCTTATCTTATTCATTTTCAGCTTATGTATATATATACACCAAAAATTATTCAAAACTAGATTAGATATAACTCAAGGACTGCAAACTTAACTGTCGGATATAAAACCTTATTTAAGATTGAAAATGGTAAAACGAGGAAAAATCTACATTCCTCGAATTAAATATTTTAAAAATAGTCTGTTTTTAGGTTATAATATTCGTAATTACCTTAATAAACTTTAATCGTAATGTCGGGGTTCCGCCGATGGAAGACATTTAATATATACACACTAACGCTTTATATCAATTAGTTTTAGAATTACAATTATAGAATAATTATTATAAGATTATTATAGAATTAATAATTATTATAGAGTGAAAGGTTTTAAAAGACAAATATTTGTTAATGTTTAATATTTAATCTATGAAAAAACATAACACATATTGAAATCTAACGAATAGCCCCTGATAAATTTCGTGACAAAAAAAAAAAAAAAAAATTGAAGCTTGATTGATTTCCGGATTTTAGAAACACCTTCTAGTTTTACTATTCAATCAAATTGGTTTCGATGTCGTTCATCCCACCTGTCTCACTAGTGATTCAGCATATATTGATATCATTTTTGTTTCGTTCTCAGTTAATATTAATTTGCTTGCGACAATTATTTTTTTACGTATTAATTGTTTAAATATTAATTGATTTTTGAATTGACAATTTCAATCATCTCTTAGGTATTTAAAACTGCAGCATATCACATGAAAATATTAAGTATATATCATTTTTACAATAAAGTAAAATGAAAAAGAATTCTGATCCTTAGGAACAGATATTAAATAGTCTCATGATCGAATGATGGAGCATAATTACCTTTTAAACAAATCAAATTTTTTTTTACCTTTTAAACTAAAAATTTGCTTATTTTTATATAACTTATTAATACTCAAATTATTCAAAAGATGATATGACAACGAAGTTTTTTTTTTTATTCAGTCATTTATTTACATTTTTTCCACTTCTTTATTTATTTTTATTTCATTAAATTAAATGCACACGGTTAAAATAAAAACAAAGTTGTCAAATTTTTATATATAGTTTCGATTTATAACTTTAAGAAATTGCTTCGACTTTGATTAGGAAATTTAAAAGCCTTATTAATGAAAAAATTGAGAAGCCTTATTAACTTTAAACACATAATAACAACAAAAAGGAGTTAAAAATAGAATGATCAATAAACAATAAAATCGTAAGCTAACTAAATTAATTAATTTCGTGTACGAACTATAATATTACAAATTAAACATATTTCATATTTAGGGGAAACATGGAAAATTTGATCATACAGGAGTTTTAGACAATTTTTTTCTCATGTTGTAACATTTTTTTAGCTGATGATCATTTGATTTCAATGCTTTATTAAACAAAATCATATGTTGTTTCTGTCTATTAGCAGTAAGTAAAATTAAAATTAAATTACATTTGTTATATCAATTTTATCCGGAACAGACGAAATCAAGAGTTTTGGCAAACAGGCCAGTCAAAGAGGGAATTGAATAGTGGCCCGCCATTTAAATAAATAAACAAAACAAAAAAATCTCAATGTATATATAAAAAACTGCTCAAATCTTTCACGTTTTGATTGATTTACCAAAATTGATTTAATAGAAACATTTGCTTACCTCCATTTGAAAGATTTATGTCTTCTTAATATCCTACAAAAAGTTGATATAGAAATTCCTATTTCATTCTCTTACGATTGATTTGAAAAATAACAGAATTAAATCAACTACAATAATTAAATAAAGTAAACAATTATGCTAGTTGAAACATTTAGGATGATTAAAGGAAAGAAAAGCTTTTATAATAAATTAGAAAAAATATCTTCTAAATTTTGTAAGAGAGAAAAATTCGAATTGAACGAGTCCCAATTTAAGGACAGTATGGAAATCTCAAGACAGATTCTAACAAGACCCTCCCCCTATCTACAGCCCTAGAAATGTTTTCTTCTTAGAAATTTATGACCAGAAATCAAACAAAAGGGTGTTTCTGTGGATATCTGATATTTCCGAAGTTAGGAGAAAAGAGCCCCTAGGCAATATCAAGAAGCTAAAAACATATTCTCACAGTGTAAAGTGAGGCAATTTAACAACTCTAATACTAATACTATTTAACAACTCTGTGGGTGGTAGCTACGAAAGTGGGGATATTTTCATCAGTAGAAAAAGCGTTTTATTGCTCTTTTGGTTAGAAAAGTGAAGAATAACAATTATTTTATGTTTGTAAGCACTTCGATTAGATTTTGAAAAGCATCCAACTATGTAAAAAAGAAAAAATAATCTGAATAAATCTCTGAATAAAACTTTAAAAAAAGAAGAAAAAAGTGGGATCTGGTGGCCCTCTTGAGTTATAAATAATAAATGAGTTAGAATTTAAAAAAAAAAAAAAAAAAAAAAACAATTAATGCAATGAGATTTTAGACTTTTCGGGGGCCCCATCAGAACTCGGGGCCTTAGCCAGGGCCCAATGAGCCCATCCTTAAAAATGGCTCTGGTTCAAAATTACAAGGCTACGGAGTTAAACTTTAGTAGTCGTAAACCCGAAAATTAGGTCAGCTGTTCAACGACGGATAGAATAAAATAAAATAGCAAGATATACAAATTTTTATATTATTTTGTGGAAGGTAATTTTAAATTGTAAAATACAAAATTTGAATAAAATTGATTGAATAATTAAAGATAAATGAAATTTAAACAAACCGACATTTTTAAAATTTGAACTCAGAAACTAATCGATCGATTGCTCTGAAAGTTTGTGTTTTGAAATTAAAAGGATGTAAAAATATGTAGAACATGCAATTCAATATATTTTATTATTATTTAATAAACTAGTAAAAAATAACAAAAAATAATTTAAAATTATTTTTGCTTAAAAATTTGTGCATAATTTTTTTTCCCCTTTTTTTTGTAATTTAATGTATACATTTTTCAATACACTCAAGAAGTTCTCGAGATAATTCGCAATAATCGAAGTATGAAGTTAAAATTAAAGGACCCAAACTTTCTATTTCTCTTTTTGTTATAACTTTGGACACTATCATCTTCCAGATTGCGGCTGTTTCCGCATTTTGAAAATTAAAAACCTAAAATTAAACTTTTGACAAACTTGCATGTTTATCCTGAACAAAATGCGCTTTAGTGCTCTTTTTCGTAAAAATATGGTATTGACTCTTTATACGTGAATATACGATTAAATCAAAAGTTAATCAAGGTGTTCCCTTTTTCCATTTCATACACTGTACATAAAATAAGTCAATGAGAATCTATTATGTTGATTAATATATATTTTAAGATATTGAATGCGGACAGTTTAATTGTTTCTCTGAATCAATAAACAATCTTTTTACTACTAAGAAAATGATAAAAAAAAATAATAATAAATTAAATCTGCCAAAAAAATTTAAATAAATTACAAATATTTTGTTAATGTTTGTTTTTCTTTTTTTTCCCGACTGCTTATTTAATGCGTTGATTAAAATATAAACCTTGAATCCGAATAAGTAAATGATTTTCCTCATTTAAAAGTATTAAAAAAATGAAAAAATTAAAACTGAATTTTTTTTATTTTATTCTTTTACTTTCATTTTGCTTGAAAATTTCACAAAGCAATTATGTGATCCCATAAACCATTAATAAACATGTTACATAAAAAAGAATTTGTAAAGAGGACCTGCCTCTCTCTCTCTGTCCCTCAGGCTTTTGTCAGTTATTCTCCCAGTAAAGAGGGGTGATTATCTATCCCCTCCTCAGTTCTCGAGAAAAAAGAATAGCAGTTTGAAAGATAAGTTTCCAAGAAAATCAAGATGAGTTTGAGGGGAAAGGATTTCTATGGGTCTTCGAAAAGTCTTCAATTTCAACCATGTCTAATCGCATCCGGACTCTAGTTTAACAATGTATGAGCAAAGTTAGGAGTAGTGCAGTGAAACTACAATTACATAGAATTTACAATATATTTTACTAAACTTTGTTACTAATTCTTAAAAATAAATAAATAAAAAGTCAACTACAAAAATTTTTATTAGGCATTTGTAAATGAATTTTTGAAATTTTTTAGAAAAAAAAAAAATGTGACCAGACTATTTTCCCGACGAGACTTTAAATTTTTCCCGATTGGGGGGGCTGACCATGCCCGACGGGGGTGCTCCAGCCCCCCCTGACCCCCTACTGGCGCCGCCCTTGTATTACTATCATTTATAATGTAAAAATTCATTTTGTTTTCATGTTTCACGCATTTATTAAGCCAAAGAGAAAAAAAATCTAAAACCTATCTGCAAATTCTCTTGTCTTTCTTCCATGTCTTTTTCGATAAAGAAAAGTTGCAACTTCCAGCAAGTCATAAATTTTTTACTCCATATTTCAACCACTTTCAATATTCATTTATGTTATCAATCTTTCAAGATTGATAAGCTTCTCCCTTTTAAGGCTCCTTTTTGCCTGTTTAAAGCTACAAAATAATCAATGAGGGCAGTCATTTTAAATTAAAAACTTTTGTTTAACTATGACAGAATAAGTAAAGATAACCGGTAACTGCTAACTAACTAAGTTATTAAAAACTAATTAACTGAAACTTTTAAGTCGGTAGGCGACAAAATCATGCCAAGCAATATGCAGCATTGGCACCAACGAACTAGAAAAGCGACGGCGAGCTTTTTATTCGAGCAATAGCTCAAAATGCATGGTAAGGAAAATAGACAGAGCTAAAATTCTTGTTTAAGGAAATGGACGCAGCAATAAATGCGTGTTCAAAAAAATAAACACAACCCGAAACGCGTGTTAAAGAAAATGGACTCAGCCACTCAGCGAAAAACTTAATACCAATATTATCAATCTATTGGATCCGTAACAGCCTTGTAAAAACAATTGTTGACATACGAAGTTTAAAAAAAAAAAATTTAAAGTGTGCTAGGTGATTTAGGAAAACGGACGATATTACCTTACGAATTTATTTTTATTCATTAATTTATTCTTTAGAAAAATCAATTTTCATACGAGTTTGAAAAATAGAATCAAATGGATTTTCTAAAGCACGCTTTTTTTTGTTTTTATCTGAGTCCATTTTCATAAATTCGCATTTTGAGTTGTATCCAGCATAAAAAGCTCAACCGAGAAAAAATACATTCCTTACGTGTTAAATCCAATCGCTGATTACGTGAAAACCTTTAAAGAAGGTTTTTGTAGAGTTGTTTTGCACGACAATAGAAAACAATAAAAAAAAAATAGGTATTATGTTCGTTTATTTGCTTTCTCTTGAATGAGGTTTTCTGCATAAGATTTTTTTTATTATTTATTATTATTTTTGGGGAAAAGATTTGTATTTGCATTATTTCGTTTCTTTTAAAGAAGCTTTTCCCTTTGTATTTCTGTTCACCTTATCATACCAGCTATGATAAAAAATACTAAAACCAGGTTTACTATTCGCTTTTTTTCAACCTAAGTGTCAATATTTTATAAAAAAGATTTGAAATTCTTTTTTTATCCTTTTACGATGAAAGGTTTGAAATTGTAATATTTTTGTTTCATTGATAAGACGATTTTAGTGCAAACATTTTCGGGACAGTTAAAAAACATCCGACATATGGTTGCCGTAGGGTTACATGCTTTCTGGGAAAGACAGTAAAAAGTTTGCCTTTACTTCCCATGAATACAGTACCCCATCCATTACTAGCGCCGCGACTAGAAAGTATATCGGAAGAACTATTTTGGTTGCAGTGGCATCATCCTAAAAGTTTTGATAAGCGAGCTATAAGTATACAACGTTAAACTTTAAGTATGCACGCCTGTGATCATCATCTCTTATCCAATAAGATTGTATTTATTTTAAGTTAACAAATTTGGCGGAAATTGTTATGTCAAGTTTTTGAACGTTAAATATTTTTTGTTGTTTTAACCAAAATATTATATAATAAGTTAATAAAAATGGGCGAAAATAGCTTTACTACAATAGGCAAGGAGAAATATGATTCTATGTACACTGAAGCTATGCGATTAAATTCCTTTCAAAATTGGCCATTTGATGACAACTCTGTGTGTTCTGCTTCGAAGGTTTGTTTAAGACATATTTTGCTATGTTATTCAAAAGTATTTTATTTAAAGAATGTACATCAGTTAGTTATTGCAAATCTTTGCTTTTAAAATATTTTTCCACGATTTTCTATGAAAATTTATCTGGTTTGTTTACAGTGTCTCAAAATGATAAGTCTACCCGCCTTTTTTGATACTTAATTTACTGTAAGAATACACAGCTGCTTACGTATGTGTGCTTTGTAAAGCTTAGGAATTAAAGTGAAAATAAAGTGTTTTATAAAGAAGTGTCCCCTAAAGCGATGGACTTGATTAAAATTTTTTGACTTTTTTTTAAAATTTTGGCAGTAGTTAAAAATATCATTTAAAGGGTTATCAGGCTTGTTATGTATAAGAAAATTGTTTTAATGAGGTGTTGGTGAAAGTTTATTCAACTAGAAATCATTAGGGAAAGTTTCAATTTTGAAACTTCTGGAGGAAAGGATGTCAGCTTTTACTTTTTTCTTAGACATCTTTAATTGTACAATATAATATTTTATTGTATTGTGTATAGATGTCTGAGATAAGGAACTTGAAACGGAAATATTTCTGCATCGTGATCTGTGGTAGTATAATGGCTAAGTCTTGGTAACTCTTCTGGGCAGCAGCCCAGGAGAAATTAAAAAAATATAATCACAGAAAGGAGCCAACTAGAAAGGTGTTTTTTTTTAAATTTTAAAATTTATTTGGCACCTTAGTGACTGTAGTTGGCCCGACAGATCACGATACAGAAATATCTTCGAAACTTCTTCCTTAAGAGTATTGACTTGTTAGATTTTTTTAAAAATCCATTTTAGTTACTCAATTTTGTTATCCTTGATTTGTTCTGACAAATTGTTTTATAATTTCATATAATACACTATTATTACAATTAATTATTACGAGCAAAAAAATTTTTTATTGTCAGTTATATTTATATTTTTGGCATTTATTAATGAAAAAATATTTTTCAGCAAAACAAATTCTAATTCTTAAGAAGTAGGGTATCATTTGCAAGTTTTGCTTGATGTTGAATCACATTAAGCAAGGTTTTAAGGATTGTTTATTAATCTAAGCATACAATTATTTATTATAAATAGCAGGTGATGATTTTTTGAATCCGATTGACCTCACTGGAAGGCGAATGCTCTATCCCCTGGGCCATTTTGGCTCTCAAGACAGCATTTGGGAGGCTTGTAGAGAAGGGATAGCGACTGACCTAATCACTTACTCTGTCTATTGTAAAAGTCCTGGAAAATGGAGGACAAACTGAATTCATAAAAAAGCATAACTAAGTAGGGGGGAAACGGACCAAGAAAAAAATTGTTCTTGAGACTAATTAGTGTGATCTTTCTTTCTGGAGGGGACACCTCAAGGCGCATTTCATTATATCAGAGCAGATAACAGAGAGTAAAGGGCAATGGTATGGAGTTCTTGTGAAAAAGGCATACGGGGCAGTACAACCTACAAACCAGGGTTGTGTTTTTGCAGTCAAAAACTGGTTTTTGACATGACAGTGGTAAAAACTGTCAAAAACCTACTGTTTTCTTTCATTTACGGCAATTAGCGGACAATATATTATTTTCACTTAATTGCCTTTATAAATGAATGCTGTAAATGATTGCTATTGATTTTGCAACTATATACACATATTCTTATAGAAGGATATACATTCATACAGAAATATTGTAACATACTTATTGAAAATAGTGATACTTAACTTTTATCATTATAGCTTAATTTGCAAAGGATTCAAAATTTTGCACTTCTTAATTGTTAGAAGTAAACAAAAAAACTTGGAACTATTAATAAATTCAAGAATTAAAAAGAAGAATTTAAAATTTGGCATATATTAAATATTAGAAATAAGCTAAACAAAACTTTCAAAACTTGTAACTACTAACAAACTCTAAGTCAAGAATTACTGATATTTTGTCAAGTTAAAAACTTTTATTCAGTTGAAAAAGCGTATTAAAGAAAA
This sequence comes from Parasteatoda tepidariorum, assembly GCF_982258835.1. Classification (NCBI taxonomy): domain Eukaryota; kingdom Metazoa; phylum Arthropoda; class Arachnida; order Araneae; family Theridiidae; genus Parasteatoda; species Parasteatoda tepidariorum. Next base: position 99,334,683 of record NC_141756.1, read on the forward strand.
CTTAATTACAAACAAAATTACATGTTCAGTAGTCGGGGTCACTTTGCCGAAGCATACGATAGCAAGTGACTAATTTTGCGCATTTTTCATGTCCCAGTGTATCCTAATATTTTACTTCAAATAGTATGTTTTGATATAATCATGTTGGGAAAATGCAAGAATCTATTCTTAAATGTCTTTTAACAACTTTTTTTCTAATTTTATTGCCCAAAAATGAATTAATTTTAAATTATAAGCAGTTAAACTCAAGTAAAAATACAGTTTTACCAAAACTATGGGTTTTTGACATGATGGTAAAAACCGTCAGGTGTCAAAAACTTGCAAACCCCGCCTAGAATGAATCATAGTATTAAATCATTCAATTTTATTATAGATGGCAGAAGCGGGATTTTTCCATTGTCCAACAGAAAATGAACCAGATTTAGTGCAGTGCTATGTGTGTTTTAAAGAATTAGATGGATGGGAGGCTACCGATGAACCATGGTAATATTTAAGTTATTTTATCACAGTAATAATTATTATTCATAATAACACACTTATACTTTTTTCTCCAATCATATAGTTTGTCTAAAGTAAGAACTCCCCATGCCATTCGTCTGGACCCGTGGCATTACTATGATAACAAGGTATAACTATTTCAAGTGGGGGGGGGGGTCATTGTTTAGGACAGGGTTCGGCTCGGGTCGGCGAGAGAATAGGAATCTTTTTCTTCAGTCTACTATGTTAGCCCTAGAGTGAAAAGAAACAGACTTTGTGGAGGGGGGAGTTCTTACCATAGACACTAAGTTTTTTCAAAAGGAGGAGGGCTCGTCTTGCCCTCCCTTTGATCTCTTCTCTGTAAATGCACCCTCCTTACCCTTTTTGGGAAAATAAGCTGCCATTCCTTAAAAACCCTGCCTTTTTATTTTATTTTTTCAGGACAATATTTTTCTCTTAACCACTTGTTTTGATGAAAAGTCCACATCCAATTTATTTAGTTAGATAATTATTTAACTTTAATTTTTAATTTCATTCCTTCATTTTAACAAGATTTTTCTTATGTTGTGCAGTTATATAGTTAAGATTCACATGATATTCAGCCACAAAGATATTCCCATGAGAATTTTCTTCTTTCAATAATTAGGATTAATTTTTTTTTTTGGTCAAGATATTGTATTATTAGATCAGATTGTTAGCCATAGTTGGAATTTCTTTAGGAAAAAGTACATTTTGTTTCAAGACACTGAAAAGAATGGAAATTATTAGTCTCAAAATGACCAGTACAATTTTTTAGCAATAAGTACTAGCTTAAACTTAAGCACATAAAATTTAAAGTAGTACAAAAAGTTTGCTTTCATATTTATAAAGAATAGCTCTTTTCTTATTTTGCTTTTATGTTAAAATCTATTTCTATTCTATAATATTTCTATCTAATTCTATTATAATTCATTTTTAAATAGAATGTCTTATTTTCTGTATAAATATAAATCATTAAAAAGATTAAGTATGTGTACTTATTATTTTTAGTTTACATACTCCATTGAAAAACAATTTAATGCACTATTTTGATAATAATTACACACTAGATAAATTAATTAAATTAATATTTCAGAATAAACATATATATTACAGATATTTCCTTTGTTAGGTTAAACTGTTTAGATTTTTATTAGTTTCCTTTTTTGCAAGGGGTATATTAATGAATTTTTTAGTGATTTTAAATTTTGCTATAATCTTTCTAAATACCTAATATTTAAAAATGCACCTTGAAATATTTATTATCTTATTGTTTTGAATTTAAAATATGAAGAAAAAAAGCTTTTAAGTTTATCAATTAATCTTTTTTCAGGTTACTTTATTTGAGAAAAATTTATCCATCGATTGTCTTTTAGCTTGCCTTAACTATTTTTAGAAAGCCTCAAATTTTTCTATTATTTGATAATAAGTGAAAATTACTTAGTGAAATATACACATAAAATAGTGTAAGAGGGTAATTTTTCGATAAATTTTAACGCCCTTTCGAAACTCAAACTGCCCTTTTCTGTGAGGAAGTACCTTTTTTATTCCTTGGGAGAACTCTTGACGATTTCCACAATTCTCTATTTCAAATAAGTTTTTTCCCCTTAACTACCAAGACTTATGTAATTTTGCTGTTTTGTTTTTCTACTCCAGAAACAATTCTAAAAACAATAAAGTAAGAATAAAAATGACAATACAATACGGTAAGAAGGATATTGCTTTTTTGACCCAATGGAACAAGAAAGCGGGGAATGCTGCGGTTGAGATGGGCTGACTCGGGGTGGGGGTCTGATTTTCTTGCAGGGAATGAAAAGAATTGGAGATCAAATATAAATCTGATGTCGATATGGAGAAATCTTCAGAAGAAGGCATTGGGCTGTTTGACCAACTTTGATGACGATGAATTGTGCAAATTTGAATTTGATAACACTAACTGTATATAATTCTGTGTTGTTGATAGCTGGTTTGGAAAGTTGCATTAAAATTCTCATTCTGAGTTCGTGAAAAAATATATTGGTTTGCATTCTTCGGCACATTTGATGTGTATAAAATCAACTATAATTTTAACCGTTTTCTTTAAACTGATATGGCACAGTGGTTAAGGAATGTTATTGTGTTGGGTTCGATTCCTAGTAAGGGGCCCGCACTCAACTACATATAAATGGGTAACTAGTCTGGAAAATAATCTGGTGGTCTGTGCGCTTTGCCACAATCATGCAATTTGTCAAAAAAATTCTCCATATCCTCCCAGTCATAAATGGGCAGTTGAGAGTAAAATGCTGTTGTACAATATATGCAAGTAAATTGAAAACTAGGGCACACAATAAAAATTTTTTGTTTCTTTTAACAAATAAATTTTTTAGTAAAATTGAAAAAAAATGAAACAAAACTTAAGAAGGAAAATAGGAAGAAAAGATTCAAATAACTAATTTATTCTACTTCAATAAATTATAAATTAAAAGTCTCTATTTCACAAACTTTTTTATCATTATTTTTAACTTCATGTGTATATGTTTTAATTTTTATGATTGTGCCTATATATTTTGCTTGGATTTTTCTTTACTTCTATGTTGTTGATTCGTTAAAAAACAATTATGTTGAACAATTTTTCTTAAATGTTGCTATTGGTTTAATAAGAACTTTTTCAATATTATTTTTATAATTTAATATCTCAATATCATAAACTAATTTGGCCTTATTTCATAAGAGTTAACTGAGTTTTCTCTGGGCATAAAAAAGAGCAGGGTTAAAAATTAATTAAAATATGTAATGTAACTGAATTTGATTCTAAATTATTTTTAAATTACCCTTGTATACTATTTTATGTGTATATTTTGAAAAATAATTCTCTCTCATTATTAGAATAAGAGAACAATTTGTAGTTTATAAAATAATTAAAGGCATACTAATAAACAATCTCTAGGCATAAATCATTTTTAAAAAAATGTTTTAATCGATAAATAAGTTGAAAGAATTTTATATGATTTAAACTGAAACTGTGAAACAATGAACATTTAAAGTTTGATTCAGAAAATAAGTTAGATAAAAAATTATTTTAAAAATTAGAACCATTAAAAAAATTTATCAATATCCCTATCCCCTTGAAAAAAGAGATACTTATAAATATTTAACAAGTTGAGAATAATCCTAACGCCGCAAATATTTGTTATAGTAATCAGAATTAAATCTATAAACACAGATAATTTTACCAGTGGGTAATTATTATTTTAACAGTGAATTAATTTTAAAATAAATGGAATATGAATAAAATGTTTTTAAGAGATGGCGACTTATTGTGACAAAGGGCACAACGAGAGTGCATTGACATGGATCAAAGGGCAGCCAGGAAAGACCCCTCTTCTAAAAACGCTTAGGGAGAACACTGAGTTAATTTTACCATACAAGTTGATGTACTGAACAAGTTGAGCTTATTATATTTTCTCTTCAATTGTTTGATTTTATGCATCGTTTCTTTCTATGCTGCATATTTGGTTGCATGCAAAATTGAAGTTGCAAATTTTGGTTGAGTTAAGGCTTTAAGGCCATTTTTTTTATAGTGTTAATGTTTCTCACTGATTTTATGTTTCACAGTGGTAATTTTGTTTCAGAACAATAATTTGTTCTCCCTCTGTACCCAATGTTTTGCAATTTTTTTTCTCCCATCATCCACTTTTAGCTCATTTTTATTGGTGCCGCTTTCGTCTTATGAAAAGGCAAAATCAAGTATTGCTACCCTATTGAATTTGAAGCTAACTTGTATTACGGTCATTTTTTAACACAAGGCATTTCATAAATAATTGCAGATCTTTAACAATTGTTTGTACCAGGTGCTAAAAACGGAATCAAATATTGCTACCCTATGAAATTTGAAATTCTCTTGTGTTACTGTCAAATTTTAAAGCAACAGTGTAAGTTATCCTGAGCAATGGCAGTTAACCTTAAAAAAAAGATCACTGTAGGATATACCAGGCAGTGGTACATCACTGTAGAATATACTGAGCCAATGTATACCGAGCAGTGGCACTAAAAGAGCAAAACTAAAACTCTAAAAATAAATGTCTTCTACAGAGGTGAATTGCATATTGAGATAATACCAAATTATTGTTTTACAATGTTAAATATGTTTTGTTATATCTCTGCTGCAATTTATGTAAAAACAGGGCTGCCACTCCACAGGGAAAACCTGGAAAATACAGGGAATTTTGTGTTTTTCTTTAGAAACTGGGAAAATACAGGAAATTTTGTTTCTTATTTTCTTCTTTTAAAAAATGGTGACCACTCAAAGTGCAACCTATGGCATATTTAAGGATATTTCAGCTGTATTAAACTAATTCATATACTATAGCATTATTTGTTTTAACATGGTGCATAGCATTTTTTTAAAAAAAGCGCTGAAAGGCGCTTTTTTTCAACTTTCGGTATTTAAAAGGTGCTTTTTTCATTTGGTGTTTTTAGTTTTTATAAAGTGTTTAATTTTCCCTTTTCGAAAATGAGATTTTTTCTTTACCTTGTCGATATGTGCCACGTATTGTGCAAAATCGTGCTTTTCACATTGTTCTATTCAACGTTTTCACAATTCATTCAACCCTAATCCATTTCGGCATACCGTCAGTCCATAGCTTGTGAAAGCACCAGCCATTTTACATATTTGATAAAATACTTGGTCCGCTTTTGCGTCTACTGAGCTTAGCTCGGTGAAATTTTCGCACTCTCATGTGCAACTCTGAAGCATTTTGCAAGATATTATCAATTTCAGACTTCATTTTCCACGATCTGATATCGAACTGAAAAATCTCTTGATCGTTTTATAATGGCTAATATAATCAAGAAAAGAGTTCTTTGTCAGAAACTAGTTATTTCATAATGATCGTGTGAAGTTTTTGTGAAATTATTTTGGATTTTGTTGATGTACATAGTGCTTAAAAATCTTTTTTGAGTGCTTAAAAGTACATAAAAGGTGCTTATTTTTTGTTGAAAGCTTTGGATACGCACCCTGTTAAAAGAGCAGAGTGATTGTGTTTTTCCTCCTAATATAGTGCAAATAATATGTACAGGGAAAACATGGAATTTTTTTTTCTCTCCAGATTTGATTGGCAACCCTGAAAAATATAGCACATAACTATTTAACAATGCTAAACAAGCATTAAAAAAAGATAACATTATAAGCACATGAAGTTACTCACTTGTAAAACGGGTTTCTTTTCTTCAAAATACTTTGAAATTATAGCAATCTTTAATCTTTGTTTTAGCAAATGCACAAAATTAAAAAATTTACTCTATAGTTCAAACTAAATCTTTTCCCATAAAAACAAGTTTTCTTAACACGCTTTCCATTCAAAGTAAAACACCTCTAAACAATAATTTAGATTTCTCACTCAGGCATGCTTCACTTCAAATAGATTAAATTAAGATTAAAATTAATTCTTAATTAATCTGTGCAGATTATAAGAAACATCATCATAGTGAATTTCCAAGCAGATATGTAGCAATCGAAAGCCAAATAAGCGTGGACCTTGAACATTGATTACGATTTAGCACATGCACATGGCTCCCACTCACCTGTTCATTATGTCACATTTATCTACGAGCATAAATACAATACATACCATAAGTACCATTTGCAGTTATTGTGGATATTGGCGTGAAATTAAAAGTATTAAAAAAAAGATGCAGAGGCATAACAAATCTGGACCCCCTTTTTTTAAAATTATTTTATTTGAATCTTGTAGGTCTGAACATTTTTCTCATTCAAAAATTTGTTTGTTTGCGAAACTGAGAAAGCCACAAAATCAATTGACTGTTGCAGAAGTTTATAGCATTGAAGCTGCTAGAAAAAGTAACAAAACAGTAAGTAATTTGAATTTTTCATGAATAAAATAATCTATCTGTTTTATGAAATAAAATAAAAACTAAGGTGTTATTGTTCTGAAAAATCCTCAGAAAATCCAGGTAATTGAGATTTCTATAAATAAATCAGTATTATGATCCTAATAAAGAAAATTCCTTATCCTCTCTCGTTAAAAAATGCATGAAAAATGCATGCTAGAATTTCCATTTCTTAGTTTAAAATTATATTTTTATAGAGGGATTAAAATTGAAGTTACTACTATATCCCAAAACTGTATTTAAAATTTTTGCTTAACTAAGTATGTGTGCAGTGTGCAAAAAAAAAAAATTTAAAAGAAAGAAAGAACATGTTTATGGTTTTTGATCAAATGATTTTTGTTTACTGTGATGGAATCTTAATTACTTGTGAGATTAATTGTAATTGGGCTAAAATACTTACATGAACAATATTTTCAGTATCTCTTTTTTTTCCATCTTTTAGTGTACTAAAATTAGTATAGGTAAATTAGTATACTAATTTTAGTTCTGAATTTGTGGTTATAACTAGTATCTGAGAGATTAGTAAGTGATAGGTTATTTTAGTGAGTATGGGTTACTATGTGATGCATTACTTTAAAGGATTAATGAAGTTTTATTTAACACTTCTTTATAATTAGGTGCTACTGTACTCTTTTATGACAAAATTCATTAAATTTGACTTTATCGGTATCTGATCTTAGGTAGAAAATATTGTGTGGCATTGATTGGTAGTAAAGACAGAAAAGTTGCAAACAACTGTGAATGTTTGTAGCTAGGTTTGATATCTGTTGTTTTTGTAATAATAAGGTACAAAATATTCTTTTTGTTTCGTAATTTTGAAGTATTTATAAATATCTAAAAGTGAAAACTTTTAGCTGCACTTATAGCAAAGAATTATTTCAATTAAATATTGTAGCGTTTTTCTGATTTTGAAAATAAAATAAAAATAACCATTGTAATAAAAATAAGACATTGAGAAGGATTTGTACTGTAATCTGTGAACTGGAAGCCATATTTATTTATTTTACAAATCCATATTCATAGTAATAAAATAGAATTCTAAGCGTAACAGAGGGGAAATCACTCAGGTATTTTATCCTAAAAAATGTATTAAATATATGTGAAAACAAAAAATTGTGCAATAATATGCTACTTTCAGGTGCAATGTTTAATTTAATTGCATAAAATAATAAAAAAGCCTCATAATTTAATTGCCTGGTTATTAAAAGCGTCCGTAACAGAGGGGACAAGAAAATCCCACATTTTTGACATGTACTGTTATTTCCGCTATGTTCAGTGATTTGGAACATTCTACACATTATTTGTAATTTATTTTTTAACTATCACATTTCAAGGTAAAATAAATTATTATAAGACTTTTGTGACTTAAGTGGCTTACACATTTTTATTAACTTCAAAAAACGCAATGTAACAGAGGAGACATTTGACAAATAGTTACAGGTAAATGTAATGCCATTCAATTAAAAATTGCACCTTAAAGTAGCATATTATTGCAAAATTTTTTCCCCTCACATATATTTAATAAATTTTTTATGATAGAATGCGATTTTCCCTCTGTTACACTTGGAATTCTACTACTGGTTTCAGTTGGCATGGAATTCAATAATAGCAAATTTTATTTAATCGTGTTATTTACAAGTTATACTTTCATTGGTTATACTTTACAGATTCCATTAAACTAAAAAATTTTTAAAATTTTCCTTCTACGTTTTCCTCTTCTCTAAGTATATATCCTAACGGCAAAATAATTTAGGCTCTCATTGGACGGATATTTACGAATTTTGATTCAATAAGGGTTCAAAAGGCTGTTATTTTTCCGATATATTGTATGATTCACCCGATATTATACAGATACTTTACAAACAATATGGGCCCTATGCGGAATTATGAGATTTATCCAATATTTTAAATTCATTCTTCAGCTAATATAGGCCATTTTAGGCTAAATATTAAAAATATAAACATTCCAATATCGGTCACTCGGTGCATACTCTTACACTGAGCCAGGATGCATATCTTTTTAAAAAATGGCTTAAAGTAATTATTTTAGTGTTTTAAAAGCCCTTAACCCTTTCGCGCCTAACTGGACACATACGTCCCAAGCAAATTTCAAAAAAATCTTTTGGGACAGAAGCGTTTCTCTGTCTAATGGGAGACTTTCCCACCTGTCCTGTCAATATTTTTGAAGGTATTTTCATTCACAGAACATAGATGGCACTACTGTATATAATGCTGCCCTACTCATAGTTTATGCTACCAAAATTGTTCTGTTGTAGAAATTGTTCCTGGTTGCCGGGACCAACTAAACATTGTAAATTTTTTTTCTCTAATAGCGATAGAAAATTTTATTTCTCTTGTTAATTTCATCGTTGGTGACACGCCATCATCTTCGTCTCTGGCAAGCAAATAAAATCATCAATTGTCAAAAACTTACCAACCCTGTCTAATTTTATTTTATAACCGTCGTTGAACAGCCGACCCAATTTTTGGGTTTGTGAATACTAATGTTTAACTCCGTAGCCTTGTAATTTTGAACCCAATCCAGAAGACAAAGGAACTCCTGGATCAAGAATTGGGAGAAATTTGCTGTCGTGGAGGACTTTTGATGGAATAAACCCGCATTTGCGTTACATGGAGAAGAAAACCACGAGAACCTCCCACGGTTACCCTGACGACAAGGGGACTCTAATCTATGGTCCGTCTACCACTAAGGATATTTCACGTCATTGGCGGGATCGAACCCCGGTTCACCTCATTGGAAGGCGAACGCTCTATCCCCTGATCTATCGCGACTCAACCCTGCCTAATTATATTTTTTTAAAGTGCTTTAAAAAATATATTTCTTGAGTGCTTGAAAAGTGCTTATTTTTTGTTGAAAAATTTGGCTATGCACCCTGTGAGCCAATTTTGTGCCCAACTGGGTCAAAGGTCAAATTGTTGCTAGGGTACCCTGATTCTGTTTAATTTCTTTTTTACTTTTGTAATATGCAATGTTATTTGATTTTGTTGTTTGATTATAATGACATTTGATTGATACATCTGTCTTTTTTGTTGTATGTTAATTATAGAGAAGATATATTGCCCAGCGGATAAAAGAATTCAGGACATTGTGTGAAGAAGTAGAAGATTTCTTAGTAGAGCGAAAGGAATCGTTTTCCTCATCTCGGACTACAAAAAAATGAACTCATTCCCTTGTTATGGATATTTTTATGAGTAAAGACATTTTTTTAATCCAAATGTGATTTTATGTAAATATCCGACAACACTTAGTTCTGACGTGCAAACATTTTATTTTTATCCATTGAATTTTTTAAGGAAAAAAAAGTTAAAATGTTTAGGAATTTTGCATTATGAAACAGCATTTAAGTATCAATGACATTTTCGATTTAAAAATTAGAAAATTTTAATCGGAAAAAAATTTTAATGTTTAGAAATTTTGCATAATGAAACGGTATTTAAATTGTAATTATCAGTTTTAATCATTTTAGATTTCGGTAAATTTCAAAACAACAGTGATAGAAACTTTAACAAGATGTATAATTAATTTTTTTGCAACTTATAATTCTCCTGCTCTTTAATTTACTTTAATACTTTAAATTACTTTATTTTTTTTTATTTCATGGCACAACATGAAATTAATGCTATGAGTTTTTTAAAAACAAGTTTTAAAGTACTACATTTGTGTCAAAATTTAGTCATACTAATTTGCATTACTATCATCGTATAAATCTTTCAGCCAAAAAAGAAATTTTTTTTTTAAAATTGAGCACTGAAATTTAAGCATGTTCTTTACTGTTGCCTATTAATGTTTACTAATTTTAAATTTTTTATTATTTTTTTTTCAAGATGAATCAATAGATACAGTATAGTGCGGTTTTGAAAAGAACTCCTTCAGGCTAAAGGTCTGGGGCTGTCTGTTACTATGGTAAAAAGAGAGAGCACAACTCTAATGGGGATGAAATGGAGGAACGAAGGTGTCTATGCCAAAACTATTCACCCCACACTCCTATTCGAAGTGTATTTTTCTCGTAACCATGGTACCCGCCACAAGTGGTGTCTGGAGGAGTTCTCTTAGAAGCCGCACTATATATTTTTTTATGTATTATATTCTTCGTTGCTAAAATGTCAATATTGTAAAAAAAAAAGTTATGAGTTTTGTTGAATGTCATGCAAATATGAGTGCAGCCCTTGAAAGGTCATTGTATGTGTGTCCCTCCCTTATAACAAAAAATATATTGAAAAAAAAAAGTGTACAACTTGAATAAAAAAATTTATAACTGTTTTTCGATATGAAATTCAATATTGTTCAAGGCATTAATCTGTTAATTTAAAAATTTAAGTATTTCAACATTTCATATTTATTTGAAGAAATCTTTTTTTATAACTAAACATGTTCAAAACAATGTTTTATTATGCAAAAGAAGAAAAAAAAGGAATTGCTGATTTTAAAAGCCAGATTTTATTTTCTGCGACCCTCTTATGAAAAGAAAAAAGGTTGTCCACTTTTCTGTTGTGTACTCTTGCTTACCTAATACATAATCTTTTGCACTTTCACTAGGATTTTCTTGTGAAATTATCTACATGTGTGTGAGTTAATGAATGGTAAAATGTGTAAAAATTACCAGCATTATTTATTTGTAATAAATATTGGTTTTTATCTGTGTAATAAAAATGTCGTATAAGTCCACAAAATGTGTTCTACATTTTTGAAAAATGTTGATTGTAATGTACACACAAAATAGGAAAAAAATAATCTCATTTCTGTAAAGGGTTGTCCTGTTTTACCCAGTCCCCCCCCCAAATATCTCAGTTAAATAAACCATTGTTAATGCCATTGCTATCAAGGCATTGGGGTACAGTCTTGGCCAGGCATCATTAGTTTAGTATCTAGATTTTTAGATTGCAAAAGGAAAAAAAACTTTTGAAATAAATAAAAAAATCATCTTAGTAGAACATTTTCCTCAGGGTTTCCACTGGGTACCGTCTTTGATTTTTAATTTTATTTAAAAGTGAGTTATTTTTGGTATTAAGAAGCTAATTATTTCAGGGTACATAGTTGGCCTTATACAAAATATTCTGTCTTTATTTCTTTTGATTTTTCACTTTTTGTCCTGATATTCCTGATTTCTTATTTTTTTGCTTGTTCAAAATATACCATTTTTACAAACACGCAATTTCAAAAGAATCAAAATTTCTTTCACTAGAGAAGAAGTAGAAAAAAACTTGATATATCAATGTTAAAACTAGTATGCTTTTGTTCAAAAATTGAAATCCAAAGATTGTTTCAACTAAAAAAGAGTTAGCGTGAAAACCTCTTCTCTATCTTCCCCTTTTCCTCAGAAGAATTAATTATTACCGAATTTTCTGAACAACCCCACTTTTTTTAAAGAATAGTCTTTAATTTTTGTCGTTTTTTGCCTTTTTTTCATCATAAGTCAGTTACAGGCCCTTGCTTATGTGTTTCACATGTAGGCGACTGAGCAAATTTTTTAAAGTACTCTTCCATGTTACAATTTCTTTCCTTTTTAATAAGAGAATCTAGTATGCATTTGCTGAAGCACAAAATATGTCTAGTATAAAAGTTAAAACAATGCTAATAGTAACCTGTTGCGGCTGCTATTGTAAGTTAATTGTAAAGAAAATATTGTAAGTTTTTGTTTTCCTTTGTCCGTTTGTTTGCTTGATAGTAGTGTAATTCAGACAGTCATTGTGTTTCTACCCTAACTCTATCTACTATAATATGTACCATTATGCCGTTGTCAACACTTATCCAACTACGAGAAACATTTACGAAAATATATATACATTTTAGAATGCTAGAAATTTGGTACTTTAACAGAATCAATTATTATTTTACTGTATTCTAAATTTGTTGTCCATTGTAAAATAAGTATTATTTTGTATTTAAAAGGATCTATGATTCTTGAAGTTGTTTAAAGGACCCAATTAGTTATTTTGGAACAGAGGTCTTATTTTTATTATTTAATTCGTTTCTTAGAAAAGAGACTGGGGTGCACTCTTATATCATTATTTAAAAATGGGTGTTGATAATGTCTTATTGCACTCTATTTTCAGGATACAGTTAATCCTTTTAATAATTATTTTCTTATTTTAATAAGTTGTGAAAATAGTCATTAAATTTCTTAGAAAAAAGACTGGGGTGCACTCTTATATCATTATTTAAAAATTGATGTTGATAATGTCTTATTGCACTCTATTTTCAGGATACAGTTAATCCTTTTAATAATTATTATCTTATTTTAATAAGTTGTGAAAATAGTCATTAAATTTGATGGGTTATTTTTGATTTATTTATTTTTGATTGTATAGTTTTGGGAGATACAATTCAAAACTTAATCTTTTTGGAATGATTATAACTACTTTTCATTCTATTAAATAATGATAGTTCTATTTAATCACGAATTCTATTCGATGATAAATTCTATTTAATAATGATTTTTAATAATGACAAGCGCATGATGGTTTTATTTAGGGACTGTTCACTAATTACTCCTGTTTCAGGCTTATAATCTTATTTAAAGTCAACATTTTTTATGTCTAAATTAGTTTTTTTCTTACTTTCTTTAATATTTTATTTGTGACACTTATTTTATCATAATATTATTTGTTAACTGTAATGATACTGTTTTGAATTCCATGCCAACTGAAACCAGTAGTAGAATTAAGTGTAACAGAGGGGAAATCACTCAGGTATTTTATTATAAGAAATGTATTAATTATATGTCAAAACAAAAAATTGTGCAATAATATGCTACTTTAAGGTGCAATGTTTAATTAAATGGCATGATATTTCCCTGTAATTATTTGTCAAATTTGCAAAATGTCCCCTCTGTTACATTACATTTTTTGAAGTTAATAAAAATATGTAAGCCATTTAAAAAGTCTTATAATAATTTATTTTACCTTAAAATGTGATACTTAAAAAAAAAATTACCAATGATGTTTAGGATGTTCCAAATCACAGAATATAGCGTAAATAACCAGCAGCAATTAATCAGTACTGAACAATACTACGAAATCCTGCACAAAAGATAAAATAAAAATTTTTATATTTATTATTTGTTGATCTTCTGAATGACTTTGCATTATTGGATGGATTAGGCAAAACATGCCACCCCATCAAAATAAAGAATAACTGTATTCAGTATCTGTCATAATGCTCTTGCTCGAGGCAACTCATATTTAAAATTTACCACAATTAAACTACTTCCTCCTGTAATTCGGGGGAATATGTACTACTGGCATGGCGCATAGCATTTTTAAAAAGTGCTTAAAGGCGCTCATTTTCGATTTTATTTTTTTAAAAGCTGTTAAAGGTGTTTTTTTTTAATGGGTGTTTTTAAAAAGTGCTTAATTTTTCCTTTTCGAAAATGTGATTTTTTTTTCTTCTTTACCATGATGATTTTCGCCATATATTATTCAAAAGTGCTTTTCACATTGTTCTATTCAACGTTTTCACAATAAATTCAACCACAATCTATTTCGGCGTCAAGCCGGTCCGTAGCGCATGAAAGCGCCAATCATTTTACATGTTAGATGAAATACTTAGGCGTTTGTATGTGAATATACTGAGCTGGGCTCGGTGAGATTCTTGTACTCTCATATGCAACTCTGCTGCATTTTGAAAGATATTCTCGATTTCAGGCTTCATTTTTCTCCATTTGAAATAGATCCGAAAAATTTCTTGATCTTTTTTTAATGCTTAATATAATCAAGATAAGAGTTCTTTGTCAGAAACTGGTTATTTTATCATGATCATGTGAAGTCTTTGAAAATTATATTAAATTTTTTTAATGTTTGTAGTTTTTGAAAATATTTTTTGAGTGCTTAAGAAGTACTTAAAAGGTGCTTATTTTTTGTAGAAAAATTTGGCTACGCACCCTGACTAGTAATACTTACTTTAATATTTTAATGTAGATACTTCATGTAGCTACTTTAGAAGTAGATTTTTTACACCAACTAGAGATGGAAAAGTTCCAAACATATTTTTCAATTCAGTGCTGGTGGAATGAAAAGCTTTATATTTTTTAAATAACTTTAAATAGCACTTTTATTTTAGGAGGTTGTTTATTTCTGTATTATTTTACTACAATTGTAAGAAAAGATTTTTAATTATTTATAATTTTTTTTTTGTTTTAATTATTTATTTAATGCAAAATATTACTAAACTCAAAATTTATAGAACAGAAATTTTTGAGAAAAATTTTGACTCAAGTAGATCCTTAAATGTAACTATAATATCATAACTAACAGAAATATAGTACGAGTTATTTTATAATTTTATTTCGAAACTTATTATACAACTTCTCAAGTAGGAAAGCTTGAATATCTAAACTGAAAATAAGCTCTTCTCATAAAAAAAAAATGTTGTCCAAACATTAAAACAAAGCGTGGTAGATCATACATAAATTCGAAGCTAATCTGGAGTCGTTTTTGATCAAAAACATGCTCAGCTCTTATAAACTCAAAAGTTAGATTCGAAAGTCCAATCTTAACCCTTTGACTACGAATTTTAAGAAATGATTTTTTTTGTCCCGTTTATTATTCAAAAGGACAAAATAGGTCAGAAATAAGGCAAATATAGTATTTGGGATTTTTCTGACAAGCGGTTATCAATTTAGAGGCTGGGACATATATGTCCCGGCCGTATTTAATGGTGGGATACATATGTCCATTAGTAATTTTTAAACATTTGTTGGGACAAATGATTCCCATTAGTAGTCAAAGGGTTAAATGTGCTAATTAATACAGACGATATTTTAATGATATAAATTGTGAAATGAGACTCAAAACGTACTTTCTTTGAATAAACATATCTTATTTCCTCGAATTTGAAATTCTGACTCTCAAAATATGGATGTTAGCTAGTCTCAATCTGAAAAATAGGGTCGCAATAGTTTAGGCAGGAGGGCAGTCCAAAGTTTGGACCTTAATATGTTAATTTCACTTTTTGCACTTTTCGCTAATGTAGGAAAAAATTTTAAGCGAATTAAAAGATTTTTGTACACAATTATAATATTCGTAATAATCGAATGATAATTTCATAAAAAAATCTTTTTAATAATTATTAATTATTTTATCTGAAAGTAGTCTAAAAATTTTTGAATTATAATGTGTAAAAATTTTTACACCATTTTAAAAGCATGTAATTTTCAAATACAAGATTTGAATGAAGTAGATCGAATTGTTTCCGAGTTAACAATTTATAAACTTGATTCCTCTAGAACTGTTCCACCAATTTAATTTAAATTTTGTATTTTGTTGTTGAAAATTACATACTTAGCAATGTAATACTTTACAGTTCAAATTCCCTTCACTAGATAAAATAAATTATGATTATTATTATTTTATTGGGATAAATGAATTTTATAATTGTGTGCTAAAACTTTTTGATTCGCTTAGCAATTTCAAGAGATAAAGCCAAATACGTAAAAACTGAAATTATCTTGAAGGAGTCAAAACTTTTAATCGCTTTCCTGTATAAATTATTGGGACCATATTTTCTACATTGCAGCTACCGTTCCCCCGCATTTCAAGGGGCAAAAAACCAAATCTGTCAAAAAAATATTTAAAAAAAAATTTTAATTCTGAGAAAGTACTTTTTTGTGTCTGATTTCACAACTCAAAATATCGTTAGCGTTATTCATTAACATATAAAGTCCTCGAACTATTGAGTATGTGAAAATCCGTTAATTAGATTAGATCAAAAGTTACTCTGAGCGTTTACTTTTTATTTTGACAACAGTATGTATCAAGCTAAGTCTCCTTGAACATGAAATAAACAAAACAGACACTGAGTCAAGATCGAGTCGCATTCCAAAATCTGTTGGAAGTTTTAAATGTTCAATTTGCAAGTGTGCGCTCCTAATCATGAAATTAGTTTTTTAAAAAAAATATATCAATCAAGGAACCTCTCTTTTATTAGCCCTCCGCTTCTCTCTAACAGATGTTCCCACAAAGAACGACAATTTAAAAGTTTCAAGTTTGTCTTATCTTCAGTATATAGAAGAAAAGTATTTTTTTCTGAACAAAAAAAAGCAAAAGTACAGGGGGGGGGGTTTAATGGTCCCCAAGATGTTTCAGAGAAGAAAATAATGCTTTGGCACGTTTGTGTGGAAATTCAATTTGTTACAAAAAAGTTGCTTTTTTTTCCCCTGCTCTAGTTTTGTATTTCAGATCTCAGCTATTCACCGACTATGTATAGTGCGACTTTCAGGAGAACTCCTCCAGACATCTGTTTCGTGTCGTGGCGTCGGCTGTAAAATAAAAAGCAAAAGTACAGGGGGCGGTTTAATGGTTCCCAAGATGTTTCAGGGAAGAAAAGAATGCTTTGGCACGTTTATGTGGAAAATCAGTTTGTTACACAAAGTTGCTTTTTTCCCTGCTCTAGTTTTGTATTTCAGATCTCAGCTATTCACCGACTATGTATAGTGCGGTTTTCAGGAGAACTCCTCCAGACATCAGTTTCGTGTCGTGGCGGTACCATGGTTGCGAGGAAAAGTCACTTTAAATAGTGGTATGGAGTAAATAGTTTTGTCTTGATCTTGGCATAGGTCAGCGTGAGTAAACCAATCGAAACCTTCATTTCACCTCCATTAGAAATTTGCTCTCCCTTGTTGCCACAACAGCAGACAGCCACAGATTTTTAGCCTGGAGGAGTTCTTACCAAAGCCGCACTATAAGTGGTCGTCTGTTAAGAAAGAGCATTGTCAGTGGCGTAGCGAGGGGCGCCCGGGGCATCATGCCCCGGGCGCTACTCACAAAGGGGCGCCAAATGGTCCGCAAAACAAAAAATTGCTGGATAGTTTTTTTTTATTATAATTGATTTCTGGAAAATATATTTTAAATTACTGCCAGTGTAATATAATAAATGTTAATTCATAAATAGTATTCATAATATTTAATTCATATTAAATATTATATTAAATTCATATTAAATATATTTCAATGTTTAATTCACGTCCTTGTCATCGCGCACTGCTTAGAATAAAAATGAAATGATATATGTAAGTTTAATGTCAGCATAAATTATATTGTATATTTCACTATGTTACTACCTTTCAAGTTCAAGACATTCTTGGTAAGTAATAAATCAAATAAGATTACTTACTACATCTACTCGACGATTCTATGATTAAGTGAATAGAGTATGAAAAAATTTGTTGTTCTTATATTTGTCACCACAGATTCAAAATGAATTCAGGCATCTACAGTTCGAAATTAACTAATAAACGATATCAAAAGAAATAAATATTATGGACTTTTGTTTGATTCAACTCCTGATATCGCTCATCGAGAACAAATGTCCCAAGTCGCTAGGTATGTAGATGCTGATTTTATAAATAAAAAAGTTTCCACCAAAGAATCTTTTTTGAGTTTTATTGAAATACATGCTAAAGATGCAGCCTCGATCGAAAATGCAATTTTAGAGAAATTAAATTATGATGAAATTTCATTAACAAACTGCAGATCGCAATATTACGATAATGCGGTCGTGATGGCAGGTCACACATCTGAAACGCGATGGTGCTCCAGAATACAAGCGGTTATCGTTATCATCTATGGGCTAGAATATAAAAGAACTAATAGAAAAATTAGCAGAGCACACTACCACTAAAAGTGACAACAGAAGTGAAGCTACAATTCTGTTGCAAAATATACTAACCTTTAGTTTTATAACTTAAGTTCATTTCTGGTATGAAATCTTAAGAAGGATTGATCGTGTGCAGCTCAGATTACAAGATCCTAGAATGAATTTTAGAGAAGTGTTCCATGATCTTGAATCATTAGCGACTGAACTAGCCGAAATTTGAGACAAGCTCTGTAAAGAGGTAATAGAAAAAGCAGAGTCTCTTTGCGAAAAATGGGATATGGATACAACAATACGTGCCTGGAGAATTAGCTATGGTGGTCTTTCCGCAGAAAGGGAAATTTCTCGCGTTATGAAAAGCACTCTTGATCGTCTCCAACAAGAAATGTGTACACGATTTGCACGATTAAATGACCTTAATTTCAAATTTCGATTTCTTCTAGACGTTGAAAATTTATTAAACAAGGATAATGTTGATAACGACCTTGAAAAAAAATTGTAAAAATCTGGGTGAATTTTATAATACAGATTTCAATGTAATAGAACTTCTTATCAAAATATGTGACAGCAAAATGTTACTCCGCAGTAGAAAAGAAATTAAACCTAAAACTCCATTAGAATTTCTTACTTTTCTAATCAATCTCGAATGGAGAAGATGTTTTTCCAAATCTGAGAGTGGCATTTCAAATACTCCTGGCTATCTCAGTATCAATTGCTAGCTACGAACGTCCATTCAGCAAATTAAAATTAATTTTGACAGATCGCCTAAGTGACCTAGCATTTTTAAGTGTGGAAAGATAAAAATTTTAAATGATCAATTTTGATGATATTATTGATACATTTGCTTCATCAAAAGCACGGAAAATTTAGACATAGTAACTAGTTTTATTAATGTATTATAATCATATGATTATTAAATATATGTATCTCGTTAGAGATAATAAATATTTACTTTTTTATTGTTTTAAAACTGCGTGTTTTTAAAATAAATCTTTATAAATATGTAAAATAAATAATAGGTATCTTTTGAACTAATTCTAGATGATCATATTCATTTCAAAATCTAGTTTTTTTCTCTCAACTACATTTTTTGTCTCAAATTTAAAGCCTAGCTTGAGTCTATGACTTTATTTATTTATTAATTTGCGAGTTTATTTTACATATAATATTATATGGTTTTCGAATGGCGGAGGGGCTTTAAAAGGGTATTGTGCCCCCGGGCGCGAGTTAAGCTCGCTACGCCACTGAGCATTGTTCATCTCATGATGAACATTGTCCTGTTCAACGTTTTCACAATTAATTCAACCCCAATCTATTTCGGCGTACCGTCAGTCTGTAGTGTATTAAAACACCATTTGCTTTACATGTTTGATGAAGTACTTGCGTATACTGAGCTGGATTCAGTGGTAAGGATTTTTGTCTCTCATGTCCAACTCTGCTACATTTTGCAAGAAATTCTCAATTTCAGACTTTATTTTGTAATAGAATCGAAAAATCTCTCGAATTTTAGCTGATTACGGGGACCAACTAAACATTGTAATTTTTTTTCTCTTGTTGATCGTTTGTGACGCGCCATCTTCTTCGTCACTGTAAATAAAACCATCAATTGTCAAGAACTTGCCAACCTTGTCTAACTATGATATTATTCAAGGTGCTTAAAAATATTTTTAAGTGCTTAGAAGGTGCTTATTTTTTGTTGAAAAATTTGGCTACGCACCCTTTACCTCAAGTGCCCTACGCACGTGCTTAGTTTGCTTAATGGTTAATCCGGCCCTGTATATGGATAATAACTTTATCAGAACTTGAATATCTTCTAAAAGAAGATACACTAAATTTAAGTTTATTGGGCAAAGATATACTATAAAAATATCTATGTATAAGTTGCATTACGAAAATGGCTTTTTTATATGTTGGCATTTGAACTATTGGTGATCTGACTGTAAAATATATTCTTCATGGTGGTTAGGAGAAAGCTAAAGAAAGAAATTTTCTTCATCAGGTCTAGAATGAGAACTTAATTCTTTCAAATTTTCGCGAAGGTTTTATTTTTATAGTGATAACAAAACGCTTGTTTTTCTATTTCATTCCATGGCAATATATAAAGTGGCGATAAATAAAAAGGAAAAATCTATTAAAAGAGATTAAAATATGTAACTTTTTCGTAACGTATTTCTTACACGTTACTTTTAAAGGTGAACCAGCAAAGGGTGGCTTTATTGAAATTACATACTTTTTCCGATTTTTGTGCTCAATTTAGACTTAACTTTTGTGAAGTAGAAGGACGTCACGAAGGGTTACAGCGGGATTCGAACCCGTCACCTTCACGCTTTGCACAGCGTTTGGCGGGCGATAAACCAGCAAAGGAATTATTCGCGTTAAATATGAATAATTTTTCAATGTATGTCATGGTGGTAGTGACGATTGAATTATTAAACAAGTTTTAAAAAAATAATGAGTAGTGCTTCTACCACTTCTAACGTTTTTAGTGCCACTTCATACATTCTACCACTTCTTACATTTTACTTTTTATATTTATCTGTAACATCCCTGCATTCAATTCAATTTAAGATATTAATTATTACTTCATTAATTCAAATTATTATATGTATAATTCAAGTTATATAAATATAATTAAGTAATTATAGATTATTCAATTCATTTTATAATCGTTTACCACTATATATAGATAAATTAACTATACATTGCTTAGCTGGACTGGCAGCTAGTATATCGAAGCGGATAGTAAAAAAATCATTTAATTCCAGATTATTTTCAGGCAAATATCCATGTTTACCGAGATTATTTTTTTTAGCATTGTGAAAGGAAATAGTGATGAAGAGTTTATAATTAAAAGCGGTAAGAGCATATTTTACTCCTCCATAAAACCAGCTACAAATAAAATGGCTTCTCTACCAGTTTTCTTTCGAACTTTCAGTATCTGGAAAATAAATTCTAAACCTATCGACGTTTTATCAATTTTCATTTGGAAAACCTTTCCTTATCTATTTATGCCTAAGCACAAAAAGCGATCTATGTATGAAAAACTACTGTCTGAAACTACTGTCCGGCAAGCATTCGACTTGCTTGTGAAATCGATGTTTGACCTGGTTAAGTGAGTTTTTATTTTTTTTGAGTTTCTTTTCTAAATTGGTTATTTGTATTTCTTGTTTTTTCCTGGACTTCTATACAAAACCATCGGGGTACTGAGGGAGTTAATTTAGGCATTTGCTTCTCCCTTAGTTAGAAATGGTTTTGTTTTATGGCTACCGGGACCGGTACCCCCTGAAGACGTCGGCTTCGGTGGTCATATTTTTATTTTTATTTCCTTCGTTTCCTTCATTTTAAGTGCTAATGAACTTTAGAAAAAGTAGTCGTGTACTAATTCATCTATTACTGAGTCATCGTCCCGTAGTAGACGGATCGTTAAGACCCGGTTCCCAGAAAATCACCGAAGTCAAGCATCTCTGACAGCAGTCAGTGAGCGGGTGGGTGACCACTTTGATCAGCCTGCGATGAGACAGAGGGTGGGCGGTATTAGTCCTTGTTGAACTGTTCTACCGCAAAGTGCTCGACTTCGCTCGCAGGTCGTCCCTTCTGCAGAGGATCAAAATTGTGATGGCATGTCTTCGGATTTTCTCAGACTGTCAGGCTAACCGTGGGAGTTTTTCGTGGTCTTCCTCTCTATGAAATGCAGATGTGGGTTATTTCCATCAAAACGTCCTCCACGAAGGAAAATATCTACAAATACTTGATCCAGGAGTTCTCTTTTCTTCTGGAATGGGTTCAAAATTACAGGGCTACGTAGTTGAACATTAGTAGTCGTAAACCCAAAAATTGGGTCAGCTGTTCGACGACGCTCATAAAATAAAAGTAAAATAACCCATTGTGCAGCTCTAGTGCGACGTAAATGAACTACAACATTAACAACTACTTAGTCATCGTGTATTCGCGAACGTAGCGACCTATAGGGGGCGTTGTTATCTGAGACGAATGGCTGCTGGCAGAACAACACTGACTGAAGATGTCTTCAGTGTAGCATTATAACGTTCCTTCTTTATTGTGGTTTATTAAATATGAAAAAGAAAAATTTTTGATATTCTTTATGCAAGTAAAAACAAAATGGAATCTCTGTCTCTTTTTTTTTAGAGAAGGAACATTAAAGACACATCGGAATAATATTTGTAAATAAACAGAAAAAAAATATGTATCTTCGTATTAGAGTTAAAATCTAATCTGTCTACAAAATTTAATCATCTAATAAAGGCCTATTCAAACTTTACATTTGAAGTAGTAACTCGGAAATCTTACGACGAATTTTATATCCTAGTTCCATCTGTGCTTACCTTTACACGATCCACCATTCATAAAGGAAATTTGTTGAAAAAACATTTGCAAAAACAATCGCTTCTGATAAACATTTAAATGGAGCTGATAATGATCGACAGCTGTAAAATTTCTCATTTATTTATTTGCTTTAGCCGATTGTGGAATAATCTTTTTTTTTTACCCCTCTCTTGAAATTATTGTAGAAGCGCGAAAAGTTTTTCCGATCATTTTGGATTTTTTTGTGGAACCTCTCTGTTGTTCACTCTTTACCAAAAGTGAATAATGTGCAAATATAGTGATGATTCTTTTTACAAACGTTTTACAGGGTGCGTAGCATTCTTAAAAAGTGCTTAAAGGTGCTTATTTTCGATTTTCGTTATTTAAAAGCCCTAAAGGTGTTTTTTTCATGTTTTTGAAAATGGCTTAATTTTCCTTTTTCCAAAATGAGATTTTTCCTTTACTACGTTGATTTTCGCTTCAAATTATGCAAAAAGACACAGTTCACATTTTTCTATTCAACGTTTTCACAATTCATTCAACCCCAATCTATTTCGGCGTATTGTCAGTCCGTAGCGTATGAAAACGCCATTCGTTTCACATGATTCAAAATTTCATGATTTTTGACAATTGTCAAAAACAATGGCAAAAGAATTTCTTTTTTGACATGATGATTAAAACAAGATAAAACCGTCGATTGTCAAAAACTTTCCAACCCTGCCGAATTATATATTTTTTTAAAGTGCTTAAAAATATTTTTTGAGTGCTTGATAAGTGCTTAAAAGGTGTTTGTTGAATAATTTGGCTACGCACCCTGTTTTAAATAAATGATTTAAAATAAAAATAAAAAAATTTAATTTCAAAAAACATATTTTCGCTAATGAGATTATTTCATTTAAAGTTTAATTAAAAATTTATATCATTGGTTAACTCATAACATTCTCCGAATTTTGAATAACGTCAGTTTTCTTTGCCACAACCACCCTGCAGTGTAATCTTTTTTGAAAGTTAAAATGATTTGACATCCAGTGTGAACCAGAATCGGGCAAAAATGTAATCGATTACATTTTTCGATTACAGTAATCAATTACTTGTAAGCATGATTACAACGTAACATAATTTTGATTACAGCTGTAGTTGTTGTTGTAGTTCATTTATGTTGCACTAGAGCTGCATAATGGGCTATTGGCGACGGTCTGGGGAACATCCCTGAGGATGATCCGAAGACATGCGATCACAATTTTGATCCTCTGCAGAGGGAATGGCACCCTCGCTTCGGTAGCCCGACGACCTGCGCGGGAAGTCGAGCACTTTACAGTAGAACAGTTTAACGAGGACCAATACCGCACACCCTCGGTCCCTACGCAGACTGATCTAAGTGGTCACCCACCCGCACACTGACCGCAGTCAGTGATGCTTGACTTCGGTGATCTGCTGGGAACCATGTCTTAACGATCAGTCCACTGCGGGACTGCTTACAGCTGTAATCGTGATTACAACAAACAATTGCAGTAATCAATTACTTGTAATTGTGATTACAACTTTGATAACAGCTTTAATTGTGATTACAATCTAGAAAGGCATGTTATAAGGATTGTAAGTGATATAAACACGAAATATATATCCTTGTTAGTACAGTCAAACCCCGCTATAGTGAACCTTCAAGGGACCGAAATTTCAGTTCACTATAACCGGGTGTTCACTATATCCGTAACGCAGGCAATTTAACTAACGGTTCCCAAACTCCTCCCTTTTATTACACATTATTCAAACAAATGACTGAATATTATGTAGTAGCAAAAAATGTGTTATTTTTCATTACTCTTCGTCTTGCTTACAAGAAAAATTAGTTATCTTTAGCTGATAAGCAATCCTCAACATCAGTTATGGAAGCACTTCCCGACTCTCAGATAATTTTTCCTGATTTTCTGTTATTCCGTTTTTTAAACCTGTCCAACCAGCCATTCGAGCACATGAAAGTAGTCTCATAAAATCACTTAGCAAATTTATCCACATTTGTCCAGATTGCGGCTTCTTCTAATGGTGAACCACTTCAGCAATGCTTCTTCAACATCCTTGTGATCTGCTTTTCTCTACTTTTTTCTGCCATCTAAATTTTTTTCATGAGCAGAAATTATTAATTGCCTATTTTTCCATTTGTTACAAACTTCACATTTAAATAGTTTATATTCCCTGAAAATATAAAAAAAAAAAAAATGAAGAAAAAATTAGTCGAAGACAGAAAAAAGTTCATTATATCCAACTTCCTCACTTTTTTGGTTCACTATATCCACAAAGAATAACATTATGCGTGTATAGCAAGGCACGGGACCGAACATTTGGTTCACTATATCCGGGAGTTCACTATAGCGGGGTTTGACTGTATATAACTTTCAGTTTTGGGGGAATTTCGTATTCTGGAAGATACAGGGGTTTAAGTATTGCTATATGGGTGCATTATTTTACACTGAATCGAATGAAACCAAACCCAAATCAATAGGGCTAACAGTTAGGTAATTAATTTATTTTATATATGTAATACGGATTTGTGCTCATACTTAATGACGTATTGCTATCTCGACAAGTGAGGTACTGTTCCCCAAGCATTTTTATTTATCATTTAGTTCTTACATGCTTGCTAAATTATAGAAATATAGCACTTTTTTTTAAAATTTCTGTACTGTACAAAATAAGTAGCTTTGAACTATCTTATTGTCTCCTTGTTGTGTTCTTCAAATAAGACTCCAATCCCGAAAAAAGAATTTTTCCAAGAAGGAATTAGTTGATCTGGAGCAAGCAAACTCTGCACTGTGGGCCAGAACACCATGATCTTTAGCCAAACTAAAAAATTAAATTTTCAACGAAAATATGTGTAGGCAGTTTTAATATAGTTCAAATTAAGTAGTATTTATAATCATTACAAACATTCTAATTTACTTTTTGGACCGACAAGAGTACAATGTAGTGAAAAATATGTTATTTTTTTTTTTAAATGTAACTTTTAAATTTTTATTTCAGATATATATACAGAAATTTCACCTTACTGTTACATTTTTATCAGAGTAACTAGTCTGAAATTATAGTATAATTTTTCAATTTGTTGGATTAGTTAATACTCTTGACAAACTTATAGTTTACATCTTATCATTTGACATTTTACAATGTTTGAATGACTTTCGAAATTTAGTTCCAAAAAGTTCCACGAGGTAATTAGCTAAACTTTTTTTTGTTGTCTTCTTTTATGTTTCTTCTTTCAAAAAAACATGCCCCAATTTGCCCGTATTGCAAAAGTGGACAAAATATACCGAAAAACAAAAATTATGTTTTTTTTCCTTCATGTTTTCGCGTTATTTTGTAATTAATTCGCGTTATTTTGTAATATTACGTCGGAAATATAATTTGCTTTTCATTTTGAATATAAAATTACGAAAATTATTATATTTTCATTGCTATATTTAATTATTTAAACGTACTATAATATTTTTTTTTATTTTTGCTCGCCATATTTCAGCCGCCATTTTTTTTGTGTGGGTATTTTAGAGTATTTCAAAATTTCAACTATGAATTCAATTAACCTGCACATAAAAACCACTATATAAAACCCCCCAAATTTTGAAACAAATTTTATGGAAATACTAATTTTGGAAACGAAACCTTGAATGCTGGCCCACTGTGCTTTGCTGCAATAGATTCAACATTGTTCCAACCAAATATTTTCAATTTCTTTGTTAAATCCAGTTACGCGTACTCGTTACAAGCAAGTTTGATCGTATATTGAATAACAGCGTATGATATTGAAACAAAATTCGATCGAACTAATAGTTTCCGCTCGATTTAAAAATAAAAAAATCTGTTTCCTGCATGACTTTGCAAACTTGCTATGATGCTACCCAAAAAATAATAAACGGTGCTATTTTACACAAATATGTATAGCCAAATAAGGGATAACGCTCAAAACATGGCACTCCTTACACTTTACTTATGCTGTGATATTGATTTTGTTAAATGCTCACGACCTGTTAGAATTTATAAATTGCGGAAAACTCTTCTGAATGGTAAAATTACGCTTAAATTTAAACACAAATCACAATAATGAAACTTCATAGAACATTAAGCCTGTTCACACATCACCTTCTAAGCATAACATAAGCGGAGGGATACACCGGAAGTATTCTAAATTTCTTTCGGTTTTAGGAAACTTGTTATTGTTTACATTCAGTCAACCATCTAGTTTGTCTACTGTAAGAACTTCCCCCGCCGTAAAGTCTGAGGCTGTCTGATGCTATGGAAACAAGAATAAAGCATTTCAGGGAGGGTAGCTTCTCTTCCCTCTAGAACTAACACAATGTACCCGAGCCAAACCCTGTCATAAACAGTGACCCCACACCCCTATTTGGAATAGTTATACCTCTTTACCATAGCCACGGGTCCAGACGGATGACTAGGGGAGTTCTTACTTTAGACAAACTATAGAAGCACGTTTCAGTTGCATAAGGGTGTAAATTACGAAAAACAAATAAGAACGTCAGTATTTTTCATCTAGTTTTTCAATTCAAAGTGAACTAACATATTCCGGAATAATAAATTATGCTTCACTTTTGTAGTTCTTTTTCGTTAACTATTATTGAACTTATTTTGTTCATTTTCTACCTCCAACACCCAAAGCAATTTTTAAGCTAGTTTAGAAACTGTTACAAACCCGTGAATCCAACTGCCTGACATATAACCTAATTATTGACTAAACAATTAAAAAATTTCATTTTTTTCTTAAATATTTTCAAAATTATTTGAAGTCTTCAGTATTTTCTTAAGTACTCAAGATTTTTGTTAAAAAAGAAAAGAAGATAATTTTAAATCAATGGCCTTGGTTTTATTCGATTTAAATCTTGACGAAATGGCACAAGTTTGTTTTCCACGTCGCTTTATTTATGCACCTGAACAATACAAAACAAAAAAGATACAATCGTTTCCTGTTATACGTGTCTCAATAGATTTAAAATTAGGGCGTCTCTTCTCAAAACATTCAAGAGGATCGCGTAGACTAGACTAGTCGGAGGAAGAAATAAAAAAGAGGATACAAATTACCAGTGGCGTAGCGAGGGGTGGGCAAGGGGGGGCATCATGCCCCGGGCGCTACTCACAAAGGGGCGCCAAATGGTCCGCAAAACAAAAAAATTGCTGGATAATTTTTTTTTATTAGAATTGATTTCTGGAAAATATATTTTAAATTATTGCCAGTGTAATATAATAAATGTTAATTCATAAATATTATTCATAATATTTAATATTTAATTCATATTAAATATTATATTCAATTCATATTAAATATATTTCAATGTTTAATTCACGTCCTTGTCATCGCGCACTGCTTAGAATAAAAATGAAATGTTATTAAATGTTATATGTAAGTTTAATGTCAGCATAAATTATATTGTATATTTCACTATGTTACTACCTTTCAAGTTCAAGGCATTCTTGGTAAGTAATAAATCAAATAAGATTACTTACTACATCTACTCGACGATTCTATTATTAAGTGAATAGAGTATGAAAAAAATTGTTAACAGAAAAATGTGTTGTTCTCATATTTGTCACCACAGATTCAAAATGAATTCATTCATCTTCTGGCATCTACAGTTCGAAATCAACTAATAAACGATATCAAAAGAAATAAATATTATGGACTTTTGTTTGATTCAACTCCTGATATCTCTCATCGAGAACGAATGTCCCAAGAAGCTAGGTATGTAGATGCTGATTTTATCAATAAAAAAGTTTCCAACGGAGAATCTTTTTTGAGTTTTATTGAAATACATGCTAAAGATGCAGCCTCGATCGAAAATACAATTTTAGAGAAATTAAATTACGATGAAATTTCATTAACAAACTGCAGATCACAATTTTACGATAATGCTGCCGTGATGGCAGGTCACACATCTGAAACGCGATGTAGCGCCAGAATACAAGCGGTTATCGTTATCATCTATGGGCTGGCTAGAGAATATGAAAGAACTAAAAGAAAAATTAGCAGAGCACACTACCACTACAAGTGACAACAGAAGTGAAGCTACAATTCTGTTGCAAAATATACTAACCTTTAGTTTTATAACTTTAGTTCATTTCTGGTATGAAATCTTAAGAAGGATTGATCGTGTGCAGCTCAAATTACAAGATCCTAGAATGAATTTTAGAGAAGTGTTCCATGATCTTGAATCATTAGCGACTGAACAAGCCGAAATTTGAGACAAGCTCTGTAAAGAGGCAATAGAAAAAGCAGAGTCTCTTTGTGAAAAATGGGATATGGATACAACAATACGTGCCTGGAGAATTAGCTATGGTGGTCTTTCCGCAGAAAGTGAAATTTCTCACGTTATGAAAAGCACTCTTGATCGTCTCCAACAAGAAATGTGTACACGATTAAGTGACCTTAATTTCAAATTTGGATTTCTACTAGACGTTGAAAATTATTAAACACGGATAACGTTGATAACGACCTTGAAAAAACATTTTATTTTATTTTATAACCGTCGTTGAACAGCCGACCCAATTTCATGGGCTTACGACTACTTACGTTCAACTCCGTAGCCTTGTAATTTTGAACCAATCCAGAAGACAAGGAAACTCCTGGATCAGTACCCCCAGAGGTGTTGATTTGTTGTGGGAACATGGAGGACTTTGAGACTCGACAGATTTAACGTGCATCAGTCACCATTTACTACACGGGGAGTCTTCGGCCGGCGAGTATCGAACCCACGACCTCTTGGATATGGGCCCAGCGCCCTTCCGACCAGGCTATCCCGGCCTCTTGAAAAAACATTGAAAAAATCTGGGTGAATTTTATAATACAGATTTCAATGTAATAGAACTTTTTATCAAAATATGTGACAGAAAAATGTTACTCCGCAGTAGAAAAGAAATTAAACTTAAAACTCCATTAGAATTTCTTACTTTTATAATCAATCTCGAATGGAGAAGATGTTTTTCCAAATCTGAGAGCGGCATTTCAAATACTCCTGACTATCTCAGTATCAACTGCGAGCGTTCATTCAGCAAATTAAAATTAATTTTGACAGATCGCCTAAGTGACCTAGCATTTTTAAGTGTGGAAAGAGAAAAATTTTAAATGATCAAATTTGATGATATTATTGATACATTTGCTTCATCAAAAGCACGGAAAATTTAGACATAGTAATTAGTTTTATTAATGTATTATAATCATATGCAAGGCCGGATTAACCATTAAGCACACTAAGCACGTGCTTAGGGCACCAGAGGATAGGGGAGCACCACAATGCCTAACTAAATGTTCGCAGTACATATTTTTTTTTTCGAAGCATTGCTTATAAATTTATTATTTTGAGCTTCCATTTTAAGAGTAGATAACAAGTATTTCTAAGTATGAATTTTTACATAATAAAAGAACAAAAAACAATTATGTATAAAAAAATTTTGGTCCTATGATGAAAATAGGTGGTGAATTTCTATGCGATAAAATCTCTATTTATTTATCCATTACAATGATTCTATAACATACTGCTACGATTTATGTTCACAGAATATTTTTCGCAGTTGTAGCAAAGTTAATACTTCAGTAATTTGATTTTTTTTTTATGTAAGAAAATTTGACTTAAAAAATTTTGATGCAATGATTTGATGATGTAAAAAATGTGATTTTTGATGTGAAAAAACTGTGTTATGCATGATTGCAGTTTTTGTTTTTATGTGATGCACATTTTTTAAAAATATTTGCTTATACTATATTTTTAATTATATTCTCATTGCAACTGGAAAAAGAAGTCATCAAATTATTTAAAGGTTGTGTTGGCAACTATTTATTTCAAAATTTTACCTCAAATAATTTTTTCATTCACTACACGAAGAAAAAGGAGCAGTGTTTAAGTATCATTTTTCGAAATTTCTTTGTGGAGGAGAGGTTAAATTTGCGCAAATATGACCACACACTTCGCATCACTTATGATTTTTTCATCTATATATATCGAATATTGAAATTAGATTTTAAGATTTATATAAAATGTATACTATGTAATATGAATGCAAGCTAGTTTTTTAATAAGGAAAGAATTACAGGTTCCTTAGTCCTTAGAGTCTTGTATAAATATAAATGTTATAAAAGTTGAGCACAAAAGATGTGTAAATTCACAATGTGAACCGGATGTTCGTAGACGGTGAAAAATATGTTAAAAAGAGTACCCATTAAAACTAATTTAATTTTAAAATCAAATGTAAGAAATAAGTAGCAATAAAATAAAATTTTCAATTGAATTGGGTTAAGCGCAAGTAAACTATATTTTGTACATCTTATAACGAAATTTGTAAAAATTATAATTAGGAAATAAGAAAAGTACTGAAAATTTCAAATTAAAAATAAATGACAAATTTAAGAAAGATATTTTTACTAATTGAATTTAAAAATATGTTTAATAACTAATAAAGAAAATCCTTAATGATAATGATTTAAGTTTGAGCCAATCAAAATTATTATTGAAATAATAATATTATTTCTGTCACTAAAAATAAATTTAATAGTTGTGCTTAATTTTTACTAGTAGCCCGTGTGTACATCGGATTGAAATAAATAATTAATTAAGGTATTTCCATTGTCCATGAAACTTCTTAAAAAAAAATTGGTCATTCTTCATAAACGAGTGGGAAAAATATTGTTGTTCCTGTTATTTCATTATAAGCACAAGACTACTGAGAAACGTGGTCCAATTTAACTTGATTTTGCTTTCTGTGTGTAACAAACAATCCCGCGGAAAAACAACAAAAGCGTTATATTGCCAGCATTCGATTTCATGAATTCGAAGGCTCCGGAAAAGGACCACCGTGATTGTCACCAACATATGGGTTGAAATACAAAGCTAAATTTTCTGAGAACTACTTTAAGGACAAGATAAGTGTAACCAATTGATTTACTACAGACAGAGAACATCCTTTCATCTCAGATATCTTAAAGCATCCTATAGGTGACTCATTCCTCCTTCCTTTTTTTAGAGAAAAGATCCATATCTCAGAAAATTCAAAATTCAATTCATTCCCTTTCGAGGGGGGGGGGGGGGTTGCTCATCAATTGAGCGAAATCATGCATTTCGCCAGGCCTCGAGAACTTTTGAAACGAATCGAAAAGTTTTTGCACCTAATAATAAAATCCATTTACCTAAAAATAATTCCCTGTCAAAAATAGTTTTTTTTTAATAATTTATTATTAATAGTCGGAAAAATTTTGAGTTTAAAAATATACAAATTTTTATATAATTTTAAAGAATATCAACAATTTAAATGGTAAAATACAAAATTTGAACGAAATCTGTTGAATAGTTCTGGAGAAATTAAATGTTAAATATAGTATAACTTTTTTTAAAATTGAATAATTCAGTTGTATTTGACTGATTTCGTACACATTACATTTTGTATTCTGTCATTAAAAATAACATTTGTTAAATTTTCAATTTAAAGTTTTTTTCGACAATTCTCTTAATATATAAAATAATTAATACTTCAAGGAACTATTTTTAGGTAAATGAATTTTATTATTGCGTGCTAAAATTTTTTAGTTCGTTAAAAAAATTCTCGAGATATGGCTATTTATTTCGAGAGTCAAGAATTCGAACAGATTGAAAAAAAATGTATGCGTTTTTTTAGAAAAAGTACGTGTCTGTTTTTCTAATTTAAAGTATTTTGAGTCTTAGTATATAAAAGTTCAAAGTTTCGATCATAAGTTATTCATTGCGTTTGCTTTTTTGTACATTGTACTTATACACATACAAAAGTTACTTTTTTTATATTAACTGAAAAGTTTTCAATTGATTATATTATTTTAATTTTTTTGTTTTAATTTGAATAAATATTTTCCTTTAAAAAAGTTTTGATTTTATATTTTGAATTAACACGTGACTTAATAGTGGATATATTTTTAATTGTTAGAGGGGGGCACCAAAATATATTCAGTGCTTAGGGCCTCAAGAGATCTTAATCCGGCCCTGATCATATTATTATTAAATATATGTATCTCCTTAAAAATAATAAATATTTACTTTTTCATTGTTTTAAAACTGCGTGTTTTTAAAATATTTCTTTATAAATATGTAAAATAAATAATAGGTATCTTTTGAACTAATTCTAGATGATCATATACATTTCAAAATCTAGTCTTGTTCTCTCAACTACATTTTTTGTCTCAAATTTAAAGCCTAGCTTGAGTGTATGACTTTATTTATTTTACTTTATTTATTTATTAATTTGCGAGTATATTTTACATATAATATCGAACATATGGTTTTCGAATGGGGGGGCGCTAAAAAGATATTGTGCCCCGGGCGCGAGTTAAGCTCGCTACGCCACTGCAAATTACATATTTTTGTGTGAAAACCTTTTCAGAACGACGCCAAAAGTAACAATTATAACTTAATAGGTTTGTTTTGATTATCAGTCAGTTTATTAATACTTTCTCCTAAAAAAAAATTTTCGTAAATAAATCTCTGTGTAAAATAAAATTTTTTAATTGTATTAGTCATTCGTTTCATTGTTTACCAGTTGAGTACCCGCCCTTCGTAAATAACAAAAAATATTGACCCCGCTAATATTATATGTATAGAACACTATTATTAAGCATATTGTTAAAAACCAGATATTTTTCTTTCCTATTCATTGGCAACAAAGAATGGAAAAGTGAAATATCAAGCAAGTGAGTAGTTGTTATAAGCTAACCGTACACCATTACAAATTTAAATTCCTCGCGATCCACCTAAGCGATCTCACTATTATTTATATTATATAAGGAATAGTGGATATCTTTACATATTTTTCACTAATAAAGATCTTCATTTATCAAGCTGAAGTTTTTAATATTACACCCTCGGCAGTAATTTCTTCTTTTGTTAAGCTATAAAAGAAAGTTTCAAATACATAATTCTTCTGTAATTTTAATACATTCAATCAAATTATCTTGAAATGATACATTTATCTGAATTCCAGAGTTAAAAAAGATTTAAAACAGATTTGTGGGAATTAACATTTTCATAAGGTAGATGTTTAAGGTGCTTGTTTTTTGAAAGCTATAAAACTATATACGCGGGGAGTCTTCGGCCGGCCTGGGATCGAACCCACGAACATTCGATTTCATGAAGATATCGAAGATATCGCCCATGTCCAAAATCTATTCTTGGACATGGGCCCAGTGCCCTACCAACCAGGCTATTCCGGCCCTTAGGAAAACTTTTTTTTTATGTAACCGTCGTTGAACAGCCGACCCAATTTTTGAGTTTACGACTACTAATATTCAAATACTTGTAATTTTGTACCCAATCCAGAAGACAAGGGAACTCCTGGATCAAGTATTGGGAGAAATTTGCCTTCGTGGAAGACTTTTTGATGGAACTAATCCGCATTTGCGTTACATGGAGAGAAAGACCACGAGAACCACCCACGGTTAGCCTGACGGAGAGGGGACTCTAGCCCATGATCAGTCTACCACTGAGGATATTTCACGTCAGCGCTGTGGTCGGTGTAAGCCGGATGCGGAATTCGTATCGACCAGCCATCGCGGGGATCGAATCCCGGTTCACATCATTGGACGGCGAGCGCTCTATCCCCTGAACCATCGCGGCTCAGGAAAACTTTTTGTTACAAAAAATCTTGGATGTTAATTTCTTCGTATAAACCTATATGTTCGGTTTTGGAATTTTATATTTTTGTTAGTACAACAGCGCCCTCTCCTGGTGTACGCTTTAATTATCCAGTTGATATTTAATCCTCCTGCTAGCCAGCCGTGGCTGCAAGATTGTTAATGTAGCTTTCTATGGCGCGAGCTGTTTGTAAATATGTAAATCTATTCTTAAATAAAAATTTCATAACCATTACTACATTTGTCGTTAATTTGCCTTTGATAACCAGCGACCTATGAGCCGCGATGGCTCAGGGGATAGAGCGTTAGCCTTCCAATGAGGCGAACCGGGTTCAAATCCCAGTCGATACGAATTCCATATCCGGCTTGCACCGACCACAGTGCTGACGTGAAATATCCTTAGTGGTAGACGGATCATGGGTTAGAGTCCCCGTACCGTCAGGCTAACCGTGGGAGTTTCTCGTAGCCTTCCTCTCCGTGTAACGCAAATGCGGGTTAGCTCCATCAGAAAGTCCTCCACGAAGGCAAATTTCTCCCAATACCCGATCCAGGAGTTCCCTTGTCTTCTGGATTGGGTTCAAAATTACAAGCCTACGGAGTTGAACATTAGTAATCGTAAACCCATAAAATTGGGTCGGCTGTTCAACGACGCTTATTAAAAAAAACAAAAAAAAAAAAAAAAAAAAAAAAAAAAAAAAAAAACACCGACCTATGGATAAACAAAACACTATAATTCGTTCTCTTTTATATATTTTTTTCTTTCTTGTTTGCTATAATTACTGAACTAGTAAAGCTGATTGACCTAGAGTTTCTAAGATCTAACTTTTTCTGAAACTAAAACTATTATCTAAATAATTATAAAATGAACAGTTAAACTGTGAGTCTCTCTTATAACTTCAGAACCGTTTGTTCTATTAACCTTAAATTTGAACAGCGGCTGCAAGAAGACCTCAGATCATTAAATAGGTTCGAAATTTTCAATTAATTCATTCGGTAGAGCCATATAAAAAATGAAACTTTTCATTGTTTTTGAACTCATCATTGGTAAAAATGAGACTACTAACGATTATCTTTAAATATTTTACAGATCACATCAGTGATATTTACTAGCTTTCATTTTAAAAAAAAGAGTTTTTTGCACGTTCTTTAATATCTAATTGCTTTTTATTCTCTCGGTTAGTTTAACTCAATGATCAGCATGAACATGGAAACATAAGTGGATTACGTCAACAAATTTGTATTTGTAAAAAAAAAAAGAAATTTCCACACAATTATAAAATTTGTTTCTCCAAAGATGATTCCATGCAAAGAAACAATTTTTAAAGAGTATCTGTAACAAAATCTGCTGAATAGTTTCTGTGAAATCAAATTTTAAATACACGATTTTTTCTTAAAAATTTGATATAGTATATTATACACATACAAACATATATATTCAGGCTTTTTGAGTATAACATATGTTACTGTGAATGACCGGAAATGGATGGTTCTTAACAATAATATACAGTAATAATTTATTAAATAAGAATCTCATTGAAAATCTTATACATAAATCAGTTTACTATGTTTTTAAGAGAAAAAAATATTTGCCTCACCTAGTACTGAAAATATAATTATAAGTTATTTGAAACCACAATATTTATTTGAATTATGCCTTTTAAACGTAAATCTATGAAACAAAACAATTTAAAATTAACAATAATTAAAATTAAAAAAAATTGTATGTATTGGTATGTATATGCAAATATGGTTGTATATGTGGCAAATACGATTATGTATGTATATGCAAATATGGTTGTATATGCAAATATGGTTGTATATGTGGCAAATATGATTATGTATGTATATGCAAATGTGGTTGTATATGTGGCAAATATGATTATGTATATGCAAATGTGGTAATATATGTGGCAAATATGATTATGTATGTATATGCGAAATTAATGGAGAAATAGCAATAACTTGTACAGGAGAAACGTAAAGAATTATCATTCTCTTACTGACGCCAATGATGCTTGGATTATTATTTATTATTGAAATTTGTCATTAGGTAATAATAAATTTTTTTTTTTAAGAATAACTATTTTCTAGAAAGTAAAATTAATGGAGAAAAGATGCTTATTCTTTTAAGGGACCCGTGAAAAGATATTCATCATTTTACAAGACGTTGTTTGCCATATTAGATTAAAATTTGAACACGTATTTTTTAATACTATACTTCAATATGGAAGAATTAATAAAATGGAACATGCTGGGGATAAAAAAAATCCAGATGTTTTGAGCATTATTAATGAATCAAATTGTTTTTAACATAGGATACGCTTTTACCTTCACAAACTAAATCTCGCTCTTATCTTATATTGTTGTTTCAAATGGCACTTGCCACACGGGCAAGCCTGCTTGGTGAAACCGAGCAAATTTAAGGCAGGGTGTGCGTTTCTTGTTTTTTTAGTGTCGCCATCCTATGGCCAAGAATTCGTTTTCAGCCCGTTTTATAGGGCGGATCCATTCTTACATCCATTCATTCATCCACAGATCGTAATTTTGACCTGAATCAGAGAACGATCGATCTCCAATCCTGTACCCCAGAGGTACTGATTTGTTATGGGAACATGGAGGACTTTCCGACTCGACAGATTTAACGTGCATCTGTCACCATTTACTACACGAGGAGTCTTCGGCCGGTGGGGTTCGAACCCACGAACTCTCGGAAAAGGGACCAGTGCCCTACCGACCAGGCTATCCCGGCCTCTTATTTTTGTAAATTTGTGAACAGTTTATACATGGTATTAAAAAAAAATTGAAATTCTATAATAATTTTTAATTTATCAGGGTCTTGTTGAAAAATAATCTTAACTTTTCTTATTTGCCTCTAAAAAAGCTTTCATCGCCGAAAGTCCCTCTCTTTCTCGAAGAGATTTGAAAATGTAACAGCGCGCTGGCTTTACCGGCCGTAACAGCTCTATGAATGTAAAGTAATGGTTTTAATTGAACACGCAATCCGTACATATGAGAAAGTGTCCAGGATATCATAAATACATTTAACTTCTAACAGTACACATTATAATTAAATATTTAAACTTTATTTTTCAATTAAATCGTTATCCAAAAAAAGCTAATTAACATTTTAAAGTGGATATAAACTAATTTTTATTTCGTGCCTTTTTTTCAAGTGAATTTATTCGTGAAAGTGGATATAAAACAAAATTTTATTTCATGCCTTTTTTTCAAGTGAATTTATTTGTAACAGTGGATATAAAATTAATTTATATTTATTTTCAAGTGAATTTATTTGTAAAAGTAGATATAAAACTAATTTTTATTTCGTGCTTTTTTTTCAAATGAATTTATTTGTAAAAGTGTATCTAAAACTAATTTTTATTTTATGCCTTTTTTTTCAAGTGAATTTATTTGTGAAAGTGGATTTAAAACTAATTTTTATTTCATTCCTTTTTTTTCAAGTGAATTTATTTGTGAAAGTGGATACAAAACTAATTTTTATTTCATGCCTTTTTTTTTTCAAGTAAATTTATTTGTGAAAGTGGATATAAATACGTTGGTGAAATGGGAAAAATACCATTTATGTTTTTTTCCTTTCAATGGGATTATTATATTCTCCAAATTATACTTTGTTAAGCATGTTCCTCTTACTATGTCACGCAATTATGATAAAAATGGAATATAATACACTGATGACAGGTGTTTCATCTATTATCCACGAACTCTGATGTTATCTATAATTGAAATACGATTTTTCTTTACTTATGAATGAGGATTGAAATTAGGCAACCAGAAACAGTACAATAGAATACTTACTTACAATAGAACACAAAATATTTCTTCTTATAAATTCAAAATATTTCTTGAATTTGTTGATAAGCATCATAAGCATATTATTACTGATACTTTAAATATGATAGAAATTTAGAACTTAGGAATTTAATGATAAAAAGGACAAAATTTAGACCCATTCACCATATATTAATTAATAAAATTCTTTATGCTCTCAATAATTTTTGTTTAAAGATATCAAATAGATTATCTTTAACTCAATATATTGACAGAATGGAAATGGGTTGTTTATTATTGCTTGAAAAACTTTGCTTCCAATAATAAAGAAAATTTAAATAACAATTTAACAATTTTTCTAAAATTGATCGATCAATTAAGCAAGTACAAAACAATTTTGTAATTACCCCCATTTACAAAGCTAGCAATAATTATGCAATCTTTTGTAAAAATATCTATGTTAAACTTTTAAATAAGGCGTTAAAAAAAGTAAAAATTGTAAGCTTAATAACTTAAATAATAATATTATCATAATTTTTTTTTAGCTTTATATAAGACATTAAAAATTAAAATTAGCAATATATAATTTCCTTACTTAATTATCAGTCCAAAATTTCATAAAATTCCTATAAAATTTAGAACAATCACATGTGGGTCTACTTACCTAACTGAACCTGGCACCATTTTCTCTAACTACTTAAATAAAATTATTAACAATATTATTATGGAAGGTTTTTCTTGGATTATCACTAATAATCAACCGATTTTAGAATTTATTAAACAAAGCGAAATTAATTATACAGTACAGAACCCGTTATCCGGAAATCAGAAAACCGGAAAACCAAAAAACCGGAACGAAATTCGATAAATTTTCCGACCATTTTTTTAAAAAAATGTTTTTTTCCTCATAAGATTTTAGGATTTTTCTTTCTTTTTTGAAAGATTTTTACCTTACCATCATTTTGGAAATAATCATTAGTGTATTACTTCATCGTTTTTTCTTCTTTTTAAGATTATTTCCAAATATATATTTTTTTAGTTGGGTTTAACAATAAAAAAAACGGCTTTTTGTAGCAATTCAGAGAACCGGAAAAATCAGTTATCCGGAATAGCGATGGTCCCGATCGTTCCGGATAATCGGTTCCCTACTATTACAACTTTTGATTTCCAGGATATCTTCACTTGCATTTCCCTTTCTAAACATTAAGAGGTTTTCTTTTGAGTTATTACTATGATTTTAAAAATATCCTTGATTGCGATTTTGATTAGTAGAAAATTCTAATTAATTTTTGTCTTTTTAATAATTATCTTTAAAATCTAAATTTTTATTCAAATTGATTGAATACCACAAGGGTCTAATTTTTCGTCTATCTTAGCTGAATTATTTTTACTCTATTTTTTTAATTTGTTTTTAGATTTATTGATGATTTAATTATCTTTAATTGATGATTTAATTATCTCTAATTTTCAAGATCATACAATTTTTTTAAATAATATTTACCCGGAGAAATTAATCTTGCTTCGTAATCATGATGATAATATTAATTTAAATTTCTTAGATTTAAGTATTTAAAAAAAAAAGAAAATATTATAGCGTTGTTGATTTATACAATAAAAAAAAAGATTTTAATTTTAATATAAATAAACTAATTACTTGGTTTTCTATTGTTTCTAAAAACATTTATTTAAATACTACTTTTAATCAAATTAATAGAATTTAAAGAATATGTGTTACGGCATTTTTATACAAAAAACAAATAGAGAAACATTTTTTAAAATTTGATTAAAAAAAACAGCGGATTCCCAACTAATGTAATTAGGTTCTATAAGTAATCATTGCGTTAATTGTTAATTATTAATAACTTTACTGAAAACTTCTATGTTAATTTACATTTTTACCATGTGCAAATCCAATTCGGGCAAATCTGTGGCTAAAAATCTGTGCAAAACGGGAAAATCATGTTTCTTTTTTTAAAATACACGTTAATTTTCTAAAATCATTAAAGTTGTATAATTAAATATCAACCTCATCAATTGTAAACTTTAAATTATCCAGTATTTTATTTCATTTTATAACCGTCGTTGAACAGCCGACCAATTTTGGGTTTATGACTACTAATGTTCAACTCCGTAGCCTTGTAGTTTTGAACCAATCCAGAAGACAAGGAAGCTACTGGATCAGTCCTGCCAGAGGTTGTTATAGGAACATGGAAGACTTTGTGACTCGGCAAATTTAATGTGCATCAGTCACTATTTACTACACTGGGTTTCTTCGGCAGACGGGGATCGAACCCACGCTTTCTTGGACATGGGCCCAGTGCTCTGCCAACCAGGCTTTCCGGGCCCTAAATTATTCTGTATAATATTAACTTGCTCACATCCATTTTCGGGTCAATCCAATGTAAGTAACGAATCAAACGTGCTTCAGTACTGCAGTAAGAACGCGCCATAAATGCTCCCTGCCATTTATGCTTCTAACCTCTATTTGCGCTTCAGTTTTCATCTTTTGTAATCTAGCAATCTTATTACGGAAATATTTTAAATCATTCTTGAAAGATTCTGATGCGTGTAAGTTCATTTGAATTCCCAGCTCGCTTTATAGATTTCGTTTTTAGTTTTGCCCTGCATTTTCCTTACATTTTATTTTCTGTTTTCTGCTTGATATGTTTTGTTTCGTACATATTTTTTACTTAATGTGTTCTATTTTTGTTTCAATTTTTTTAGTGCTCCTCACACTATTGTATTTGCTTTGGCTATATTGATACAATTTTAGAGAGCACTCCTTTTGCGGAAATAATCGTGTGAGCTGATGAAGAAATTATATCTTTTTATTGTTTTGTTTTCTGGCTTTTGAAATTTTTTTTTAAAAATAAATTTTGTTTTTGAAATATTTTTAAAAATATTTCATTATAAGGATTTTTTTTTTTCTTGTTTTCATTAATCCTTATTGTTTTCCATGTTTTCTCTATATTTTTAACTTAATTTTTGAGTTCTATATACTTCCTGCTTATGCTCAATAAATAAAAGTCATGAATGTTTACTCAGTCTGTTGGCGCTAGAGTTCTGACCACGAGGAGCAATTCCCGATCCGATAAATCGTTTAAAAGTTCTAAGTATTTCTTTCGGGAAAAATGATTTCTTTCGCATTAGTTTAGCATTATCCTTTGTTATAAATAAAATTGTTAACTATTCTGTTTAAGATTTGATTGCATTTTCTTTAATGTTTATTAACTATTCTACATATTCAGTCATCAACGTGAATGGCATGAGGAATCGGGACTACGTCAGCGAATTAGCATTCCTAAAGTTATCTGAAACCACTTGTTTATTTCGTTAATAGTTATGCCTTTGAAAAGTGTTTCCGTGGATAGAAAATAAGGTGACATTTTTTTTGAAGTACTTAATGAATCCTAAGACGAAAAAGTATGAAATAAAATTAAAAAAATTAGAAAACAACTTGCATGATGAAGTAATAACTAAAATATTGCATATAACTTATTAAAATTGAGTTTAAATAGTCTCCACTAATGTTTCAGGTATTATGTTCATCTTAAAATGTGTAGCAAAAATATTTTATAAGATTTTTAAAGAGAGCAAATTAAAAAGTGTAATTGAATTTAATATTGTTATTATGTTTTATTACTTCATCGTGCAGAAGAGCTGTCATTTTTTAAAAAAATAAATAAATCGGTAGTAACTTTGAATTTTTACCGCTAGTGTTGCATAAATAATCTCAACATTTCTAATTTTCCTCTTTCAAATTTGTTCAGGTTTCACTCTCTAGTTATATCTCTCAAGATAATATGTGAAACTAAGAAGATAAATGCTGGATTTCCTCATTGACAATCATTTATAAATGTTCCCAGTATACTTAGCGTTATTTCTTATTGTTTGTAATCTTAAAAATATTTCCACACTTTCATAATGTTGGAAATTGATAGAACAAAATTTTACAAATACTGATTAATATACGAGTGATTATCTTTCGAAAGAGTAGGGAATTTGTTAAAAAGAATGCTTTCATAATGTTTGAAATTGATTGGACAAAGTTTTACAAATACTGATTAATATAAGAGTGATTATCTATCGAAAGAGCAGGAAATTTGTTAAAAAAATATGTATGTTTTAGGTATAATTTTTTTCTTTTGCTTTTTAATAACTCATTATTATAAACAAATAAATTGAAATTTAAAAATAAATCTAAAATTTTTTTTAAACAGAATAAACAACGCAAATTTATTTAGTTTCACACAAGCAGAATAAATTGCAATATTTCGCAAAATATGCATATAAAATACAAGCATCATTCAAAAATACAATTTGATTCAAAATAATACTATTTGTCCTATTGGATTGTGTATAGTCTCATTCGGTTCCATGTAAAAAAATACACCGCAACTAATACCATATTTGTAAGGATAGTAATGTTGAACTAGTACAGACCAAAAATGTTACTTTTTATACATAATTTTTTTATAAATTCTGAATAATTAGTCCTATTGTTTTGTGGTTGATTTTATTCGATTCAGCTTTAAAAAAAGCATAGTGAAGAATATATCATTTGTCTTGATAACAATGTAAGACGTGTAACTAGATATATATAAGTCCTAAGTGTCTTTATGTATAAAAAGTTCTGTCTTAGATCTATTTATCGCCATACACTAGACATAAAAAATGACATAACCCTAAAATCTAAAAAAAAAACTTCTACTCTTTAGTACCATTCTCTTAGTAGGTGGTAAAAAGTTGATGAAAACGAGGAGAAACTTAATCACATTCCGTTCAATGTACAGTCCTTTCTTTGACAGCTTCTCACTTATTATTATTTATACTTATTATTTAATTTAATTTTATTTTATATTGGACAGCCGACTCAATTTTGAGTTTACGGCTACCAATGTTCAACTCCGTAACCTTGTAAGTTTGAACCCAATCCAGAAGACAAGGGAGGATCCAGTATTAGGAAATTGCATTTATGGAGGATTTTTTTATGGAACTAACCCGCATTTGCGTTACAAGCAGAGGAAAACCGCGAAAACCTCCCACGGGAATTCTAACCTATCCTCCATCTACCACTG
The DNA here is from genome assembly GCF_982258835.1 of Parasteatoda tepidariorum. Taxonomy (NCBI): domain Eukaryota; kingdom Metazoa; phylum Arthropoda; class Arachnida; order Araneae; family Theridiidae; genus Parasteatoda; species Parasteatoda tepidariorum. The sequence goes on from NC_141756.1 coordinate 99,377,512, forward strand.
GAAACGTTAGCACTGTGAACGAATGGTGCGGAATTCATATCAACCATTCATCGCTGGGATTCGAACCCGTTTCACATCATCCGGAGGCGAATCCTCCATCTCCTGAGCCACCACGACTCGCACTTACTTAATAGGGGTTTTGTATTTACTTGCATTCTTAGGACCGTATGCCATTTTGGAGAACCTCTCTCTCTCTGTCGGCAGATTTTTTTGCGCCCGTTGTGGCGTAACTACCACTACGAATATTAAATATCAACTCCCTAGTATATGAGGTATGCAAAATCGATTCAATCTTAAGGTACCTATTGATGGATTAAGGTTGACATAGTCGATAAAGCACTCTCCCCAGATTGGTAAACTAAGGACGTGATATGAACTCGCTTGCATCGAAAGTAGCGCCCACGTCTATAGTTTGTCCACGTCGTACAGTTGACTTGCTATATGTTACTGCGTTCTCCTCACGATGTTGCTTCTCAGTCTCATTTACACATAACGGGCATCTGCACACAGGAGAGGCTATACAAACAACTGTAGACTTAATACAGCGCTCACCAATAGCACTCATAATCTGGTTAACTTAATACAGCTCTTCCGGTCTTTCGCAAATATGGCAACTAGTGGTATCCGTCTATCGAATTCTATCCCCGATAAAATTCCGGTGAGGGAGCATTGTGGCGTAATTACCACTTCGAAAATTAAACATCTATTCACTAGTATATAAAACATGCTAACTCGATTTAATCTTGAAGTACCTTTTGATAGATGAAGATTGGCGTTGGCATTGTCGAAAGCGCTATCTTCTGACCAACTAAGAGAACCTGATTGGCGAGTTTTTCGCGGGTGAATATTTTTCACCTATCTCATTCGCATGCGAAAAAAATCACAGGCACACAATTACAGGTTATCAGTTTCATTCTTTTCCGCATCTTTTGTGGAATAAGAAAATCAATGGTGGAAAGAAAAATATTCGTAACTAACAAATCAAGCAGAAGTGGAATGCCATTTATCTGAAAAAGAAAGTTAAATTCATCCAGTTAATTTAAATCACGAAAAAAACAATTTATAATATTTTAATACCTGTCGCTATTATTGTAAATGCGACTTTTTTACTAATTCATATTTTTTTATTTTAGGTTTCCTAGTTTCAACAGGGAGACAGAATCAGTATTTGAAATAATTTTGTTGGTTAGTAATAAAAATGAAATTTTAGTTTTAAATAAAAGTATTTTGAATGTCAGCTGACTATTTATTGTCAGCTAATTATTTAAATTTGCAGTTTTATAGCTTTAAAAATTCAAGCACCTTAGATATCTACCTTATAAAAATGTAAGTACCAACAAATAATTTTTTTTTAACTCTGAAATTCCTATAAGTGTCATTTCCAGATAATTTGATTGAATGTATTAAAATTACAGAAGAATTATGTATTTGAAACTTTCTTTTATAGCTTAACAAAAGAAGAAATTACTGCCGAAGGTGTAATATTAAAAACTTCAGGTTAAGAAATGAAGATCTCTACTAGTGAAAAAATGTAAGGATATACACTATTCTTTATATAATATTAACAATAGTGACGTTGAAAATTAATAAACTAGGTGGACCGCATAACACCTAACGTTTGTGATTTATTACCTTCGTAAGTATTAAAAAGAGCAACTTTAGATTGAGCTATAAAAGCTTGAAGTGTAAAATGTCGCATGTTAGGTTGATAAATTAATACCTTTAAAAATACAAAAATATATACTTGAGGTTACGAAATAATTAACCTAAGGTAGATCATGGAACACCTCATGTTAATAAAAAATAATCTTTCCAAGTGTCAAAAAAATAAACTTGAGGTTGATTTATAATAACCGGAAGTGTAAAAGGGCAAATTCTAGGTAGATAAATAAATACCTCAACAACTATATAAATCTACACTTGAAGTTGAAAGATAATAACCTAATGCAAACCTCACGTTTATAAAAAACAATCTGTCCAACGGTCGAACAATAAACTTGAGGCTGATTTATAATAACTTGATGTGTAAAATGACGCAGCTTAAGTTGCTAAAAAAATACCTCTACAAGCATAGAAATATATACTTGAGGTTGAAATATAATAACCTGAGGTAGAACATAAAACACCTCACATCAGTAAAAAATTAACTTTCCAACTGCCAAAAAATGCACTTGAGGTAGATCAAAAATAACCTGAAGTGTTCAATGAAACACCTTAGGTTATTGAATAAATACTTCTACAGGTGTAAAAAAGTATACTTCAAGTTGATAAGTGATAACGTAAGGTTGAAAACGAAACACTTTAAAGTAGTAGATATCTACCTCTCCACAGATGCAAGATGAAACACCTCAGGTTGATACATATATACCTCTGGAGCTATGAGGTATATTTGAGGTGTTCATTTGCACTCTTTTCAAATTAACACGTATTCAAATAACAACCTCCTTTATATCTTTGAAAAATGCATCATTTATACCTCAAAAATACCTTGATTTTTCAGTAAGGAAAAAGAACGATGGTTAAAATTTGAAAATCGGAAGAAAAAAGCGTGGGGCAGGGATGATAATTGAAGGGGTTAAGTTCTTACTAAATTATATACATATTTTATGCAAATTATTTTTCATAATCTTATTATAATTTCATTCGATCTCTCTCGTTCTCCAGTCGCGAGTCCCAAAAGTCACCTTCTCTGCAGTGTGGCGGAAGACGTGTTCACGCCCTGAGCGATACTGAAAACAGTGCCTTTTGCTCAATTTTAGAAAAGGAATTTGAATAAAAAAAAATAATAATAACTCCTCCCCATTGAATTGTCTCGTTAGTGTAGCCATAGCTGTAACGCTATGGATGGTTGACCGTGTAAAGCTCAGATGGCGCTGGTGGTCAAAATTCGCCGTAAGACTTCCTGGTTACTACTTCCGACCGATTTTTACACCTAAGCTTGAAAAAACGCACTATCCAAAATTATTATTCTTGTAGTGTTTTTAATATAACGCATTCTTGCAATCTGTCTTTCAACGAAACAAACAACAAATGAATTCAGAAGATTCCGCAAGCCTGCTATGATGCTAACCCAAAATAAAACAAGCAGCACTATTTTCTTACAAATATAGCTAAATAAGAGATAACACTTAAAATATGGCAAACCGTACACCTTATTTTTAGCTTTTATAGATTACAGTAAACTCTTATGAATGATAAAATTATGCGTAAGTTTAAACATAAAATAAAATTTCCTAAAATATCAAGGCTATTCAAACATCGCCTCGTAAGCTTAACAAAAGCGGAGGGATACATCTGAAGTTTGCTAAATTTTTTCCGTTTTAGGAAGCTTTTTATTGTTTACATTCAGTCAAACATCAATAAACTATGATGTAGGTCTAGTGTTCACGGGCTCTTGTTGGACTACATGGTGGTGCCTACAAATAAATTTTATTTGACGATGCCAATGAGTTCCGGAACCTTTTTCCGTCTCATTAAAAAGTTCCGGGCCATCGTTTCAGAGCCACTACTGTCCTACAAAGCCCTATCTACAAAAATCATTTTCATCGTTTATCTCATATTAAAGTCATTATCATGTTAAAATCATGGCCCTATCTTAAAATTTAAAGTATGGCACGCTGCAAAGGTTACGCCACTTTTAGTTAATATTTGGTTAATTAAGCAGTTATATTGAAAGAGATCAGAAAAATTTTTTAAAAAAAATCTATTTTTACCGAAATTTATATAGATTTATATAAATCTTTATAAGACAAAAACAGTCATAAATCGACGACCGGCTCCAACCAAATCTAATGTGAAAATGAAGAACTTCTATTCTTTTTTTTATATTAATCTTTAGGTATTCTTTGAATTGTTTTAAGAAGTTAATTACGCGTGTATTTTAAAAGTGAAATTATAGATAGTTTAAAAAAAAAGAAGAAAAAAGTAATGAGCTCTACCGAAAAGACCTTTGACCACTGAATGAAGACGCGATACTCCCTCTCAGCCAATCAAGTCGCCACACGAGTGTTGGTGAAGCTATAAACGCTTCCTCATCATTTGTTGCCACTGCTTGCCACGTTTGACTTTTTTCTCAGTCTAGAGGATTATCGTTTAGTCAAGTTCAGTGTCAGGTGTAGCAAACATAAATCGCCGGCATTCAGATTTAATATTAGTATAATCCTCCAATATGTATATTAAACTAATATTTTTGACATACCTGTTCACAGTAGCATTTACCGATGATATTAAGAGAGAAAATCATGTATTAGTTTTGACTAAAGATAATTTTGAAGGTGCCGTTAAAGATAAAAATGTCCTAGTCGAATTTTGTAAGTATAATTTGAAGTTGTTATATTTGAAATAATGTAACTTCTTATGTTTCAAATTTTATGACTGATCTAGAATTAAATGATGACTATTTTGTTTTCAATGTTTAAGTAATAATCGAAACGCATTTGTAAATGATATGTCACGTTACTACGTGCAATGATTTAATTGCACGCTTGATTGTGCTATTAAATTGTTTCCTCCATATGCTATTGATATTGAATTATTTTCTCATTTATTAAATAGATTTGAGTGTAAATCTAGTTTTCTCCAAAGATAACAAAAATGAATTAAAATGTATTACCATATGTTTTAAGACATCGCCGGGTATACGTATTTTATTTGGTCGAGAAATAGTTCCTTTTTTGCTGTGTACAAGGTTTTCCTCAATGCTTGATCGTTGCGTTAAGTACATTTTACTGTCTTTAAAAAAGATCTGATACTTCTAGTCCATGTCAACAAAAATGCAGGAATTAAAAAAGTCCTAAGTTTAAAAAGAAAAAGAAAAGAAAAATCGAATTTAAATTACTTATTTATAGTTATTATGAGAATTTAAGTACTTTTATTGAATAATTAAATTTACTTGTAATTTATACTCTTAATTACTTTGAGATCTATAGATTGTTAGCAATCAATTATTTTAAAAATACCATTTGAAAATATTTGTCAATACCTGCATGAAAGTAATGATCATTACAGCCAAGCAGTGTCTAGTTTTAAAATAAAAAGGGAAGTGATCTGTAGTGCCATTTACAATCGCCAAGGCTCTGAATTTTAAATTTGGTTACTTGACTTGGTCATTATCCTGCTACATATCCCAATGCAGAAATCTCCTAAAAATCACAAAAGGAAGCAAATTCAAGAAGTAAATTGTAGATTTCAATATCAGTAATGCAGGAAAATAATCACTAAGATATGGTAACTGCTGGTAGTTAGGGTAAAGCTCGTAAAAGTTCGGGTTAAAGCCCATAAGAAACTATGAAAAAAAAATCATCAGATCATATAACTCAAGGAATATGGCTTGCAGGGTTGCAAAAACCCACCTGCCCAATAAAACCCGCCCAGGCTTTACTGGGTAAAACCCACTCTGAAAAACCCAGTAAAACCCACCCTAAAGTGGGTTTTTCTAAGGTTGATTTCTTTTTTTATCCTCTGTTATATTAAAGAGCTATTCTATTGAAATATTTATGTAGTCTAGCCTAAAAAAAAATTAACCTATAGTGAAAAAACTAATTGTGTTGGAGACTGGAGAGTCACCTTGCTGAATAGATTTGACTGTATGGTCATTGATTATTCAGTGCCATTTATTCACTTTCTATGCTAATAAAGAATGTTCCTAAAATATTTTTTAAGATTAAAATATAAATAAAAAATAATCCTGTGTTAGAATAAGTTTCAATTGTGTGATGTATGTGAGTACATATAACATTTTGTATCGTGATGTCAGAAGAAACTTTTTTCAGACTTTCACATCAATTTATTTGTATTAATTATCTATATGAAGTCAATTTATTAAATTAAACTTAATTATTAATATTAAAATAAGCTTTTTTAAAATAAGGTACCTATACCTGCCCTCTCTTTTGAAAAAGCCCCCATGAAAAACCCAGAAAAGCCCAATAAAATCCAGAAAAACCCACCCGGGTTGGGTTTTTCTACCAAAACAAGGGTTTTTTGCAACCCCGATAGCTTGTAACGTATCAGGATTTCTAATTATTTACATGCCCATGCTAGTCATATAAGAAACACATACAAGTATAAGTCTTGCAATGTTTTAGTCCCAATAGCTCTGTATCTTTCATTCTGATCTAAAAAATGTGTGTTTTCAGATGCTCCATGGTGTGGACATTGCAAGGCTCTTGAGCCTGAGTATGCTAAAGCAGCAGAGAGCCTGAGTAAAGAGGGCTCAGAATTGCTCTTAGCTAAAGTGGATGCTACAGCTGAAACTGAACTAGCTGAACAACATGGTGTCCGTGGATACCCAACTATCAAGTTCTTCAGGGAAGGAAAAGTTATGGAATACAGTGGTAAGCATAGGATCTCTTTAATTCTTTATTGTTAAAGCATGAATCCACTAAGAGACGGCCGCAGGCCAAAAGTGGCTTCTAAAGTCCTAAACTTGGCCTTAAAAATATCTATATAAAAAGAGATAGTAATCACGAAGTATCTCATGAGTGAGAAGGGGGGGGGGCTCTATTATGCCCTGTTTATTTATAGATGTATTTTAGTCAGGGGTCTGTTTAGAAGATATTGGGATCCGTTAACAGACCCTTCACAAAATATATTTTCATAAAAACGGACCCTTCCCAAAATAATTGATCTTTTAATGGGACCTTTCACAAATTTGTTTATCTTCTTTATTGTTTTGTTAATTAAATAAACCATTCCCAGGGAGGGAGGAGAGATGGTTTAAGACAAACTAAGTTTCCCTAAGTTTAAATTCCAAATGTATTCTAAAAAAATATTTCTACTTTTACAAACATCGTGTCCACATTTTTATTAATGTAAAATGAGTTTTTTTTTTGTAAATAAATAATTGATCAATTTATATTTATTCATAAAATTAATTAATAGAATATTATGTAAATAAAAATTAATTTCTGGCAATTTTTTATATAATATATAAATTTAAGAATTGCTTAAGTTTACTTAATGCGTAACATATTAAAAGTGATACATTACTAAGTTGCGTTATTTTAAATAGGTCAATTGAAATTATTAAAAATGTGAGTGATTTTGTTTCCATTGTTCGTCCGAAATGATTATTCTGTGTTGAGCAGTATAGGCTAAATACTTTTAAAGATATTTTTTTTCTTTGCTGTGTTGATTGTTGTTTTAAAGTGCATGATTTTCTAAATTTTCTCTGCAATATATATCGGAAACTAGTGATTTTATTGTGATTATGTAATGTTTTTGAAAATGTTTTTGAATTTTATTGATTTTATGTTTATAAATGAAGAACTTTAAATGATAGAAAAAAATAATTTTTATTACTGCACAGATCTTAATTATGATTTTCTTTTGGAAAGTGATTAAAAATATTGTTTCAGTGCTTAAGGAGTTACATTGTGATTTAATTATGGAATAATTTTGTTAATTTTTTTTGTAATTATTTATATTTATAGTATATATTTCAATTTTAGAAATAATTTTGTATCAAATATGTGTTTTTGTCCTCTCATCTTGGAAAATATAGGTTTTTGCCAATTTGCTTGGCAAAAACCTGTTTTTGCCAGGACGGTTTTTGAGGCAAAATTTTGCCAACCCTGTTAAGGAGTACTGAAAAGGTGCTTATTTTTTGTTGAAAAATCTGGCTTCGCACCCTGGTATATATTAATAATTAAATTAATATATTTTATAGTTGTTACACTTAATAAAAATGAACTGTCATTTAGGAAAAACAATTATATTTATCAGCTATTTTTTATATTATTTATAAGTAGAAATGACAACGATCAGGAATTACCCCAGTGATCAATAATTACTCCATCTGTAAGGGACAACATACATTTGATATAGTTTCCTATAATCTATTTTAATGTTTACAGTAGATGTGAAACAACTAATCAAAAGCTTACATTATTTTTATATAAAAGAAAAAGAAAGTAACTCAAAATATTTACTATTAAGGTTGGAAGGGAAATCTTTGCAGAAATGTGCACAATCCTTAAAATGGAAAATACAGAAAGCAGTTTAAAAGATACTTATTTTGTTAGATTAAACAAAAAAAAAATATTAAGTTAATGTATTGTAGTTATACTTGAGTAAAAAGTATACAAGGAGTCTTGTCCATGTCTCGAATTTAAAATTCATTTTTGTAAATGAAACTTAGGGGTTCATTATTTACCCCAGAAACAAAGTGATACTGAATTACCCCGGATCACCCTATGCCTATAAATTCACCATGATTTGCCAGAGCTCATTCTAGACAGAAAAAACGGCTGGATGCAAACGTTTAAAAAAAGGACATTATTATTCTAAAAGGGCAATAATTTCTATCTATGGGCTTTTCACGATCTAGTTCTATGAAAAAACATTGTCAATTAGTGAAAGAATTTTTTTTTATTTTACTAACAATAGCAAAGCAATCATATTTACTCATTTTTATTAATAAATTAACATATATATCAAGTTATTGAGCTAATTAACTTAGTAATTTATTTAAAATGCTTGCATATATTAATAAAATAATAAATGTATGTTTTTAAGTGTCTGTAGTTATGATTTAATAATTAAATTGATTAATAATAACTATGATTTAATGATAGTGGAAGCAACTGCAAACTTTCTAAGACAAGTGCAACAAGGGGGTGTGATGGCTATTTTGTTTTCCCCATATAAATCTATGTATTGACAGCAATGACAAACTAAATAGAAATAGTTGAAAATTTAAGAAATCCATTGTACAGTTTGGAGAAAAAATAAAGAAGGATTGAGGAAAGAAAGGGTTTAGAGTCTATTACATCAGGGGCAACAGGGTGGATTCTGTTGACTAAAAGGGCAACAGGGTGGATTCTGTTGACTAAAAGGGCAACAGGGTGGATTCTGTTGACTAAAAGGGCAACAGGGTGCTGCGCCCTGTTTACCCTGCCTAGAATGAGCTCTGAATTTGCTTTGTAATCTCATAAGTATTTGTTTAAATTTATTTACATTATTTTTATTTTCTGTGTGAGGAAATTTTTTTTAAACTAGAATATCCCACAAAGGATAGGGTATACTTTGTGCCGTATAAACTAAATAAAAAAAATGTGAATAAAGCACAAATTTTGTCCATTAATTTACTTTCATTTGTACAAATTTGCATTTTATTCACATTACTTTTTTGCTTTAGTCATTTTTATCTCATTCACATAATAAAATCTAAATATTTCCTACATTTTTTAACTATAGCATTATATTAATATTGGCCTCCAACACAGTATTATTTATTTTTTGTGGCCCACTGCCAGAAAATGATTGTCTATTTGCTCCTCTCTGTCTTTTTTCTTTTTTTTAAAAAACTGTTTATGGTAAAGAGGAAAATAGAGCCCTAATACTAGGCATTAGAGAAAATTTTATGAAGTATCTTATTTGTTGTTTTCAAGAGTTTTACAAATTGGTTAGTCACTGTTTATTTTAACTATTATGCTTGTAATTAAACAGTAGGTAAAGTAAAAAAAAAAAGAAAAAATTGGAATATTAACCTACTCACAACACTGAAACCTTCTAAGACCTTCCTAACTGACCTTTATTATCAAAACAGGCTTCATCCTACTTAATGAAAGCTTTTGTGACCTGATCTTCTCTAAATTTTCTATGCTGACTTTTGAAATAAATCATGCCTGCCTAGTAGTGTTGTTTAATGCTATCATGTTATGAATTCAATTCACACTTAAGTAAGCTAACCACATAGATCATTATCTATAGCTGGATAGCCCAGGGTGAGTCTTGGCCTTCTCAAGAATTTTTTTTCCAGGCCAACCTTTTTTCTGCTAGTGTTTTCCAGTTTTTAAGACCAAAAGATCTTTTTCTAGGCCATCTATCCTTCTCAAATTCGGCCTGCCTTTTTTATTCTTTGTCGTTTAATGAAGTTAATAATGTCAGGCTCATTATATGAGTTATAAAGCTCTTAAATTTCTTCTAGGCCACCCACCATTTTTTTATATCACGTAGATAAACTTACATAAAATGATCCCAGAAAGTATAACAAAATAAGTTCTTTAAATGCTTACGTGAGAACAGGGTTCGTTGATTTAAATCAGCTTGATTTAAATCACGATTTAAATTATGATTTAAATCAAATGATTTTTTTAAAAAAATCATTGATTTAAATCAACTAATTTTTTTAACTATATATATTGATTTTAAAAGTTAAAAAACAGTGTTTTAAATTTTTGATACTTCTATTATTTTCTTTTCTTAGTATTAAAATTTAATTTAAATAAATTGCTGCATTAATTAATTTTAGTTAACGAAATTACTTTCTTGGTCTGTGTTAAATTCCCACACATTTGAAATTACATTTTTAAAAGTATTTTGATTCTTGAGATTGAAAGTACAGATTAAAGTAAATATTTAATGCTGTCTTAATATAGACTTGCATAGCTGTAGAAAGTAATTAATAAACATGAATTTTTTTCAAAAAATAATACAAATAATGTTAATTAAAATTCTACCTTTTGAATGAAAAAGCGTGAATTAAAATCTACATCATATTTTATTGGTGGAAAATGCATATTTCTGAAGCTTGAGGTTATATTAAAAAGAAATTACCCCTAATATGCCAAAAACAGAAGAAGAACAAAAAAGGGGGCTGATGAATTCAGATGTTTTTTTTCCTAATAAAGTGTCATTCTTCCCTTTCAAACTCTTTCGAAGTCTATTTGATGCAGTAGGGTTATTAACTGGTATTTTTTTCTCATAATATGTTTACAGTATCTTTGACATTATCTGATTTTCTATAAAGAAATTTTGTGAAAAAAAAATTCCAATGAATTCATAGATTTTCTAATTTTTTTTTAGCTTAACTTATCTATTTTGATATAGAATTAAAAATGAATATTTTAATATAAAAATATATAGATTAAATATTTATTTATTTTTCAATGAATGACTACATTTATAAACACAATCTGCTACATTTATTTTGTCAAAAAGAAAAGAAATCACAATTTTAAATTAAAGTTATGGTTTGCTAACTGAAACTTTTTTAATGGTTAAAGCACAGGGGTCTGTCCAAGCCGGTACCTTCACAAATTCAACTTTAGGAAAAATGATAGAATAATCACACAAAATACTTTTTCTTAAAATTGTATTTTTGAGTCTCGTGAGAAACAATAAATCCATATTTTTACTATATTTGTGTTGATTTTTTAATATAATTTTAAATTTTCACAAAATAGGTACCTCTCAGAAAAACCCAAACAGACCGCTGAAATATTCTTTAAATTCTCTATTTCATCTAGTCTTAAAATTTTAATCATGCATTTGTTTCAAAATGGTTGCTATGCATTCAAAGCCATGTATTATAATGAAAAATAATTTTAGTTAGAGCTTCTAAAATATTGTTACAATATAGTTTTAATATTAAGTTAATTTGATTAAACATTTATAATTTTTTTTAATCATAAATTAAAGTTCATACAGTGTATTTGAATAAAAATAAAAAAAATCTGATTTAAATCAAAAAAATCACGAACCCTGCGTGAGAATAGTGTTTGTTTTTTAATAACATATGCTCTCCTTACAGTTAAGAAATATTAATTAACTAGCATGTATTAAAGCAATATCCTTTTAACTAATCAGTTTAATATTAAATTTATGCAACAGACTCTAATTTTGGGGATTAATCTAATTTCTTAAGATATATTGTGTTTTCGCTGAATAAAATTAAAGTAGTGTAAACATATGAAATTATCTATTATGATTGGTTGTGTAAAAAAACACAAATGACTGGATATGGTCAACTTATTTAGATTTTACTGTATTAATCTAATTCTTATCTATCTTATTCTACTATCTTAAGATGTCTAACTTTTATCAGTGAATTTTAAGCAACCAATATGCTATTGCAATGTAAACTCTTAATATCAGGTGGCCAAACTTACTGTAGTAGTCTAATTCTTATGTATCAGTGAGTTTTAAACAACCAATATTCTATTATAATGTAAACTCTTAATCTCAGGTGGCCGAACTGCCGATGACATCATTCGCTGGCTCAAAAAGAAAACTGGACCTCCTGCTACAGAATTAACTGCTGAAACTGCTAAGTCATTTGTTGAAGGTCAAGAGGTTGTAGTCGTTGGTTTCTTCAAAGATCAAGACAGTGCCGACGCTAAAGTGTTCAAGAGCGTTGCTTCCGAAATGGACGACTTCAACTTCGGTATCACGTCAGATGATGCAGTCTATACCGAACTGAAGGCATCTAAAGATGGTGTTACCTTGTTCAAGAAGGTATGCTTACTTCTGTTTTTGTTGTAGTATTTATTTTGTCACAATAGTTCTTATTTAATTATTATTTTCTCCTGTTGCAGTTCGATGAAGGTAGGAATGACTTTGAGGAGGAATACACTGAAGAGGCTCTGAAAAAATTCTTGAAGTCTAACAGTCTTCCACTTGTTGTTGAATTCAATCACGAGGTGATGTTTAATTCTTTTTTCCAGCATATTAGATTGACTCAATATAAGATAATAATACTTAAAACAAGATTTTAAATGTTTTCAATTCTTTGTAATTTAATTTCAATATAGATAGTATATAAAATTGTAAAGTTTCTTTCTTTTAATCAGTCAAACATTGTGGATCATGTTGTCTTTATAAAGAGAAGGATTTTTGGAGAAATTAGGGTCCATTTCTTATGGACACTTCACAAATTATTTATCCTTAAAACAATTGGTCTTGTATTTACAGTAAAATTTTCTAGTTTACAAAATATTTTATCCTATAAACATGCCTTTCACAAAATTTTTTTCCTTTAAAAAAAAAAATTGAGTTTATCTCAGGGTTGGGATTTTGGATGTCCTAAACTGATTTTGGACACGGCACATGGGTTTTACTGTTTTAAACTGACTAAAACTGTTCTAAAATGTCTTAAAGGGTCCAAAACCTTGTACTTTGGTAAAAGGTAAAAATTCTGTATGTGTAACTATTATACACTACATAATAATTACATATATTAATAAATATTTGATACTTTCTATGCAGTTTGCTTTAACTTATTAAAGGAAAATAGTGTAATAGAAAAATAATGTAATAGGAAAAGATTTATAATTTTTGAAGCTCCACAATTCATTGAACAGCAAAAGTGAATACCTTTAAATATGAATAAATATGCTTTTAATACTGATAAATTATGCTTTTGAATAAGGATAACTAATGCAATATTAAAGATAATAATAAACTTAACAAAATTAACATTTTATATTTCACAATATTTTTTTAAAAATGTGACATAATTTGAGTAAATAAGTTTTGGACAGTTTGGGAAAAGGTTTTTTTTTGGACAGGATGGTTTAAACCCTGCTTTAAACCGTGGATTAATCCATTCTGTCCTAAATCTTGCCAACTCTGGTTCATCTATAATTTATAATTTTAGTACTATATTTGGCTGATGTAAAAGGTCTCTCAATGTTTTATTAGTGTTAACTTTTTTTTCCTTGCACCTTAGATAGGTTTTTTTCATATGTGTATCAGATAATTTTTCTGCTAATTAGGTAAAAACAATTTTTAAACTAGTCATCTGAGAATAGATTATTTGTTGTTTCGTGCGCAATTTCAAAAATGTGTGGATTACTAAGTCTGTTTAAAGTTAAATTTGAAAATTATCCTATGTTTAGTAATATAACTTAGTTTTCGTGTTTTTTTAAAAACTATTTTCATGAATAAAAAAAGCGTGACATCATTTATAGAGTTTGTGCTCATCCCAAGGAGTTGACAGTCAAAGTTCATACATTAGGTGCATCTATATAGTGAAAGTCACTATATAATATCACTATAGAGTGAATATCACTAAATATAGAGATTTTTTTTGTCCCCCTTTTTCAAAATTTCTGATTTTTAAGTAACTTTTTTTTAAGCTGTTAAACACTCTGCGTGTGTCACATGCAAGTTGGAAGAAAGACTTGTCTAAAACACCATACTAACCAACTTATGTTACTGAATGTTTCTCTCCAAATTCTTTGAACTGAAATTTTTCATATTGTACTTTGGGCCAACCTTTATTTTTACAGTATATAGCAAAAATAATTCTAATGTTTAAGCAAAAGGATTACTCATATACAGTCTAACAAACATTTAACATATTTCCCCCTTTTTTTTAGACTGCCCAAAAAATATTTGGTGGAGATATCAAAGCACACAATCTATTGTTTATTAGCAAAAGCAGCTCTGACTACGAGAGCAAGTTGACAACTTTCCGTAAAATTGCAAAGGAATTTAAAGGAAAAGTACTTTTCGTCACCATTGATATCGACGAAGACGATCACGAACGAATCATCGAGTTCTTTGGCCTGAAGAAAGAAGAAGCACCTACTATGAGATTGATCAAACTTGAAGAAGAAATGTCTAAATTCAAACCTGAGACAGCAGGAATTGACGAGAGTGATATTAGAGACTTTGTTAATGGTGTTATGGATGGTAAAATCAAAGTAAGCGCTCGCATGAATTTCTTTAACAATTTCAGGGATTAAAATGAAATAAAAAAGAAACTTAGTATTCTGTGATAAATCATACAGCGAGAACTAATAGTGGAAGTGAATGAGAAGCGCACTTGACAAATTTCTGTCATTTCCTTGTTCGGCTTGTGCTTTTCGTACTTAATATCAGGGTTTGTTGATTTGAATCATGATTTTTTTAAAAAGATCATTGATTTAAATCAACTAATTTCACACACACACACACACACACACACACACACACACACATATATATATATATATATATATATATATATATATATATATATATATATATATATATATATATATATGATTAAAAAAGTTAAAAACTGTGTTTTAAATTATTGATACTTTTATTATTTAATTTCTTATAAAAATTTATTTTAAATAAATTGCTGCATTAGTTTTAAAACTTATTATTTATTGGTGTGTGTTAAATAATTTATTGGCGTGTGTTAAATTCCGACACATTTGAAATTGCATTTTTAAAAATCTCTTGATTGTTGAGATTAAAAGTACAGATTAAAGTAAGCATTTAAGTATTTTTTCCTCATAATATGTTTACAGTATCTTTGACATTATCAGATTTTCTATAAAGAAATTTTGTGAAAATTTTTTTTCAATGAGTACATCGATTTTTAAATTTTTTTTATTTTTAGCTTAACTTATCTATTTTGATATAGGATTAAAAATGAATATTTTAATATAAAAATGTACAGATTAAATATTTATTTTTTGATGAATGACTACATTTATAAACACCATCTGTTACATTTATTTTGTCATTTTAAAAATCAAGAGAAAAAAAAATAAATCACAATTTTAAATTACAATTATGGTTTGGTAATTGAAACTTTGTTTAGTTAAAGTATTCTTTAAATTCTCTAGTCTTTAAATTTCAATCGTGTATTTGTTTCAAAATGGTTGCTATGCATTCAAAGCTATGTATTATAATGAAAAATTGTCTTAGGTAGTTAGAGCTTCTTAAGTATTCTTATAATATAATTTTAATATTAATTTATTTTTGATTAAACATTTATAAATTTTTTTAGTCATAAATCAAAGTTCTTACAGTGTATTTGAATTAAAAACAAAATCAGATTTAAATAATAAAAGAAATCTTTATTTATTTTTTTCTTCAAAAAATCACGAACCCTGCTTAATATTAGTCTGATAAGCCTTGTTTGTCATAACCTTTATGTCTATCATTCAAACTTAATGTAATAAGGCTGACTTTTGTTTTTAGTTCTTGCTGAACAGAGTATAGCTTATTTATCTAATACAGTCCATTTTGAATAATAATAAATTTGAATGTAAAAATTTATTATTATTATTATTTTTTTTACATAATAGATAATATTATCTTATTCTTGAAAAAATATGTTTACAAAGCATGTGAAACCATTAAATAAATCAAGCTTGGCGTCACAGACTTGCCACTTTCTTCAGGGTTACCACTCCACGGGGAAAATAGGGAGAACCTGGAAAATACAGGGAATTTAAAAATTATCTAAAATAACAGGGAAAAAGCTATTAAATTATTTTAAATGTATATCAAAGAACAAAATATGTAAAATATTTTAAGAATAAATTTACATTTCTGGTAATTATCTAATGTTTACTAATTATTTTGGAAGCAAACCTTTTTGCCTTGTTTTTATGTGGCCCCCTGAAATTTGGAAGGAAAACTTAAAATTACATTTTGAAACTAAATAGAAGTATTTTCTACATAAAATATTATGGTTTATAGTCTTGTATTAATTCTGTCTTGCATTTAGTCTTGTAATAATTCAATAGGAACTTGGACAGGGTATCCGCGCACCTGGAAAGTCATGAAAAATCATGGAAAGTTATGAATTTCAGTATTGAACAAAATTTGTCATGAAAAGTCATGATTTCTGCTGTTTTTTTTTAAAAAAAATCATGGAAAGTCATGGATTTTGGTATTCCAGTGTTGCAAGTACTGCGCCAATTGTGGAAACCTGGGCCTATATGCTCCAAATTGAGGTAGTAGGCTTAAATTGCCCCGATCTGAGCCAAAAGGGATATTTTCCCCTGGGTATCGCCAAGTCACAATTTTGCGGCAACCAAGCTACTGCTATGTGATGGGTTGCTCTGGATTCAGTGGGAAGGATTCTTGCACTCTCATGTACAACTCTGCTTCATTTTACAAGATATTCTCAATTTCAGGTTTCATTTTCCACTCTCTGAAATGGAACCGAAACTTCCCAGGAATTTTCGGGGACCGACTAAACATTGCCAAAGTTTAATAGCAAACGAAAATTTTATTTCTCTTGTTTAATTTTATTGTTATTGAAATGCCATCGTCTTCGTCAATGGCAAGCTTATGGCCTTCTTGCTCTATTCTATTTATAGAATAGTACTCATGATCTTGGAATTAACTTGGGGACCATTCACTAAGTACATATTTTCATGTTGATCCTCAGAGCAGTCAAGAATCAAAAAGCTTCATAACCTCAAAATTTCCATCTCCCTTTTATTCATTTAATTTAATAAAGAAAAAAATTAAGTTTCTTAAGTGTAAATTTTTTCTGAGGGACCATCCACTAATTGCATATTGTTTTTAAACATTTATTACTTTTTTTACTAATATTTTTTTTTATACTTATTGCATTTTATTATAGCTTCAATACTCATTGAATTTGCATTTAAAAATTATTTTTTTTAATCATTTCATTAATGAAATACTGTACTGGGTAACCAATTTTAATTTTAAAAAAATTAGGGGTCATTCACTAATTTACATTTGTAATATAAATTTATTAAAGTTTGCTTAATTCTTTACATATTTTTATAAATTCCGTATGATCAATATTAATCTTGTTAATGTTTTATTGAATATACTATTATAAATAACATTTTTTTAAATTTTAAGAAAAATATACTCAATAACGTTAAATAATAGTTAAATTAATTAGAGTTTTAAATTACCTTTTACAGAATTAAATAAAGTAATTATTAATTTAAAAAATAGTATGAGCCACTCAATATTGAATTTATTTAAATTGCTTTTGCCAAAAGCTCCTTTTTAAGTAATATTTCACCTATATTAAATAAATGTTTATGTTTTTTCCAAACTGAGACACCATTGATTCACTTGCTGTATTATAAAATGGTGTCTCTAGTTTAAGCATTGTTAGGGCGTTTTTTAAAAGAGTTCTGCTTTTCTTAGTTTGACAGGAAAGGACTTAAAATCTTTGGATGTAGAAAACGCAGAAATTTGGCAAAATTCAAATTTAATAGATGTTGGACTAGATACCACAAATACGATGACATCATTATTTTCTTCAGTAAGAAATTCTATGTATTTAGGTGCCAGGTCTATGGCACATGCAAAAAAGTTATTAAAAGCATTGCCTCTTGAAAATAGGTTACTATACCATCTTAAATTGTTGCATCCTGTGATGAGAATGGAATTCTATTAAGGTAATAAGATATCTGGCAACAGTAACCCCATTCATTATAAAACCTGAAGAGGCATGTTTGTTACTGTTACGTGTAGAACCAGAAGGTTATTCTTGTGACTCAAATGAATATGCACCAATTGATGTGTTTTGGAAAAACTATTTTGTGAAGAAATATAATTTGGGAAATATCAAATATTCTCTTATAACAAAGCTTTTTAAAGCTCTTTTGTGCATACCACATGGGAAAGCAGATGTTGAAAGAGGTTTTAGTACTAGAGAGGTTTTAGGTTTGTTCATATGTGTGAATAAAAAGCTACTTGACAATAGGGCAAGTTTAAATTTGCATAGTGTTAATGATTTGAGACAAGATGTGTCACTGGGGATTTAAATAACTTTAAAGTTGACAAAGATATGATTAAAGGAACTCGTGCAGCATTTAAAAATTATTCTGCTTGATTAGAGGTTGTGAAAAAAGAATGTGAAAACACTGAAACTGAGGAAAGCAGATTGAAAGTTGCTGAAATTGATTTGCTAAAAAAATTGAAGGCTTCTCAAGATCTCTTAGCCACTGATAAAAAAAATATTAAAGATGGGTTAAATAATAAAGACATGTTTATAGAAAGCGGACAGATCCTCTTATCTGAGGCTCAGTCGAGCATAGCAGAATATTTAACAGAATTGGAAGCTACCAAAAAGAAACTTAATTTGTTTATGCAGGGACCTTTAAAAAGTGAAAAAAAAATAAGATATGCCATTAATGAACAAAATTGAAAACTCTTGTTTTAATTCTTTTTATTAAATATGCTCCAAATCTTTGTTTCGCTGCTCCAAAATTGCTTTTGTGTTGCTCGAAAGATGCTCCAAAACCATGTTTTGCCACTTGCACCACTGGTCTCCGAAAAATCTAATTTTTAAAATGGAATCCCCCCCCCCCAATTTCATCCTGTTCCAAACATCTGAATTCCTAACAAAATCATTACTCAGGCATATTTTATTAGAATATAAAATGATTTTATCATGTTCTTTAAAAATTATGGTGTTCTTTCAAAAAATGAAAGAAAAAAACATAATTTCTAGATCGAATTATCTTTTAAACTCTTCTGTCATTTAAAAATTCTTATTATTTATTTTATTTAATTTTATCGATTTAAAATTCTAGTTGAGGCAAACCAGTCATTGCAAATTTTTTTTAATTCCTAAATGAGAACAGAAAAATTAGGAGTATTTCTTTCCTTTCAGATGAACAAGAAAAGTATCTTTAGAATGTAATTCTACAGAAAAAAAATTATTTGCTTTTGCATTTTTTTCTAGCTATTTTACTGTTTCAATTCTTTCTTTACTCTGTTTTTTAAATTTAAAATCTATAAATATGAAGATGCAGAGTATAGTTTTGGTTATGCCTTTTATTATGTTATTATAATGCTTTTTTAAATGCATTGTTGCGTTTTTGTCGGAGAAAATAGTAACTTCGTTAAGTCATGAGAAATTCTTGGAATTAGTCATGAAAAATCATGAATTTGAAAATCTAAAATGTAGCAGATACCCTGTTGGACGTGAAGCTTAAGGAAAATTTTTACATACAGAACTTTTATCCATGAGGAAAGTTAATCTAAGAATTTATAAAAAATAAAAACATGTTAACATATTTTTCAAACAAACAATATTTAAAAAAAAAGAGGAAATAGATAATTTAGTGAAATCTTATTGTGTCCCTGACTGTTATAAACTGGTGCTCTGGGTTATTGCAGCCCTTTCTGCCAGTCTTGCAAAGCATACTTATGCTGGGTACAATATTCAGGCATTCTGACATTAAATTCATATTCACCAACCGTGTTACTCAATAGTTTCTTAACTTTATTAGGAATTTCCCACATCAATTTATATTCACTCCGAAATATAAGCCATTTGTCAACAAATAGTTATTTCTGCTTAGTATGTTTTCCTTTGTAAGTCTAGATGGTTTTGTTAGTAAAAAGAGATAGCCAGCTTTATAAAAGGTTATAACAATGCTGTTCATTAATGAATTGAAGTTAATATACAGTACAGAACCCGTTATCCGGAAATCAGAAAACCGGAAAACCAAAAATCCGGAACGAAATTCAATAAACTTTCCCGCCATTTTTAAAAAAAATTTTTTTTTTCCTCATAAGATTTTAGGATTTTCTTTCTTTTTTGAAAGATGTTTACCTTACCATCATTTTGGAAATAATCATTAGTGTATTACTTCATTGTTTTTTCTTCTTTTTAAGATTATTTCCAAATATTTTTTTTTTAGTTAAGCATAACAATAAAAAAAGGTTTTTTGTAGCGATTCAGAAAACCGGAAAAATCAGTTATCCGGAATAGCGATGGTCCCGATTGTTCCGGATAATCGGTTCTCTACTGTATTTGTATATCTCTTCTAATGATTTATTATAAATACTATTTCATTAGAGATGCAAAGATAAGAAAATGCTCTCAGTTGTGAAAACTAGGAAAGTCCCTTGCTGGATTCTTTGTTTTACCACCAGCAGTGAACTTTTTATTTATTAATAATAAATGAATGTATAATAATAAATGTATAATAATGATGCACTTTTCTCCAAAAGCAACATCTACTCTCTGAAGACGTTCCTGAAGGATGGGATAAGGAGCCTGTAAAGGTGTTGGTCGGAAAGAATTTCAATGAAGTGGCATTTGATAAATCCAAGAATGTTCTTGTTGAATTTTGTAAGATTTTTATTTACTCTACCTTTTAATTTATGTTTGTTATTATAACTATATTTTCAATTTTTATGAAATTTTATTTATGTATTTTTAAAAATGAGACTTTGGATAAAATAGAGTGATCTTGCTTTTTAAGAGATGATAAAAGTCTAAAATCAAAAACACTACTAATTTTTTCAAAGATTATGTTGTATTTGTTTGACAAAGCATTTCCGGTCAATGCTTGTTTTGTCACTTTTTTCTAATATTTTAAGCATTTAGAAGTTTCTTTATCAATTAAACTCTTTTCTTTATCAATTAAACTCTTTTCTTTATCAATTAAACTCTACTATGAAAAAAAGGAATTTTAAGTTAAAGTTGGATATAAGTTAAAAATAAGGGGTCTGTCCAGAGCAACACCGTGGGAGAAAGGAGCATCAAGCACTCTGTTCTTTAATTGAGGTGGCGCTAGTACCATGCAAACCCTGTTAACGTGTTTGGTCAGATAATGTAGTGTGGTAAGCCTAACCAGTCACTTGAGCCATATTATAGCAAGCCTTATTTTCTTCTCAGTGTTAAAATTAAACGACGAAACTCTCCCTCTGTGAACTTTACTGGAATTTTAAATTGAAAATATTATCTTAAACATTATTTAAAATTTTTTTCTAACAGATTTAAAATTTTTTTTATGAAATATTTTTTTCTGTGAAATTTTTTTCCGTATGACCCAGTTTAAAATGTTCTCATAACGGAAATAACTTTTACTGTTAAGTGCATGATTTTATTAAATTCAAGGTTGAAATTTAACTATGGACGATTTTTATGGATATTTAAATTTGGATACAATTTATAATATATGGGGTAAAATACATCTAAGTTTACCGGTCATAAATAATTCTTATTTGTAGTGACAATTTTTGAAAATATTTTTTTACTTTACCATATTTTTGTGTTGATGTTTTAATATAATTTAAAATTTTCACAAATTGTGTCTAAATTTTCATAAAATAGGTACCTCGTAGAAAAAACCTGGGCTGACCCTTGAAAGTAGAATTTTTTTTACCCACTTGCTGATCTGATAAAAGAAAGACCTCAGCTTCAGTTGTTTTTTATTAATCTGCAAAGTATTTAACATGCTTTCTCAAAACTTGGTTCTTAAATGTTTTAATTAATTATGCAATCATTTTCTGCTCCCATTCTATAAATTAGAACATCATAGTAGAAAAATCTCAAGCTTAAAAAAAGTAAGAAAATACTTGTTCTGTTGAGGAGTTTGATACTATGAATGATAATGTTAAAGCAAGGATTTAGAAAATAGTATGACATATATATATGGTAATAAATTTCTCTCCTAGATGCACCATGGTGCGGACACTGTAAGCAGTTGGCTCCTATCTATGATGAACTTGGTGAGAAATACAAGGACAATCCCAGTGTTGTCATTGCAAAAATGGACGCCACTGCCAATGAACTGGAGCACACTAAAATCAATAGCTTCCCCACAATTAAACTCTACAAAAAAGATACTAATGAAGTAGGTCTTTTTATTTTGTCTCTTAACTGATTTGAAGCTGTTTTTACTCTATTTTAGTAAAATTATTATGTGTTAAGTTATTTCATAGATTACATGGAAAGATAGTCTAAAGGTCTCACTTTTTTTTGCATTTTGCTTGATGTATTTGAATTCTCTCAATATAGGTCATTTTAAATGGTGCATTATTATCTGAAATTTAAGGCCTCTGCCAAAAGAATTTTTTCTTCCTGTTTTTAGAAGAATGTTATAAGTTAATATTGTTTTTGGGACTAAACTATTCGGAAAAGATAATTTTTTGTAAGTCCCAACACTTTTATGTAAAATGCATACCTGCCAAGTCTCCTGTTTTTAACTGAAGACTCCTGTATTTTACGACTATCTCCTGTTTACCAGTTTATACTCAAATTTCTCCGTATTTGTTGAAAAATTAAAAAAAAAAAAGTTTGGGATAAAATATCTGCTGATGGCAAAAATACTTCTCTTTTTCCTCAACAGATGGTGCGCAGTATGTTGAGTGTTAATAGTTTAAGTAATTATAAATAATGGTTTAAAAAAATCTTCTTTAGATTAAGATTTATATATAAATTTTTTACTTTGCTGAATGTAAATGCTTTTATAATTTCCAAATTTGAATTTCTCTTTTTGAGTTACATGATGTATCAAAACTTTACTCGTAGCTTAAAAAATATCACTAGTTAAATCTCAGTTATTTTATTTCTCCAGTGTTGGCCGGTATGAAAATGCTCTATTTCATAATAAAACTACTTAAAATTTTTTTACTTATTTAATTTATGTTAATAAAGAATAGTTTCCAACTCTACTGGGTCTTCCAGTGGACTACTGGATTTAGCCAGTTTCTCCTGGTCTACTGGTTTAATAAAAATTCTCCTGATTTTTGTAAAATTTAGAAAATTTCATAAAATTGAGTAAGTTTCCTAAAAAATTCGCTATTGAAATAGAATTTTTTGCACAGATTATTACTTCCTTGAATATTTGAATAAATATTACCAATATGTCATAAAGCCTCATTTATAGAAATCAGTTTAAAACTCTATTTTGTTTTAAAATGTTCAATTTATTTTTATTCAGAACTTCCTTTTTAACTAAAAAAAAAAAAAAAAAAACCTTAACTAAGGATAATTAAATATCTATTATTCAAAATTATGAGTAAGCATAATTCATAACATTTAATAGTAATCATAATCGGAAAATATTAATTTTTCTATTTTGATGACTATAAAATTCCTTATGTGTAAAATATTTAGTACATATATTAGTACAGTATATGTAAAATATTTAGTATCGTGAAATTTATATTTCGTTAAATCTACTGGATTTTTTCCTTTCCATGTTGGCTGCTATGATAAGGATTTTTTTTATATTGATGTAGTGCTCATTAACAATAAAAAATAATTTGTCTAAATGTAACAGACTTGTTGTTTAACCTCCGTTATTTTCAGGATGCAATTTGAACATAATTTTACTAAAGTGCTTTGTTTCATAGGTAGTTGAGTATAATGGGGAAAGAACCCTCGAAGGCATTAACAAATTCATAGAAACCGATGGAGAGTACGGAAAAGCTGCGCCCGATGAGGTAATTTACTAGGATTTTTCTAATCTATTTCTTTACTTCCTCCCACAGGTTGTAGATTTCAATGGAGAACGCACACTAGAGGGCATTAGAAGGTTTATTGAATCAGATGGTGTGGATGGGGCAGCTGTTAAAGAAGAGGTCAGCTACTAACACTTTTCTTTTTAAACTCTTTAAGTTTTGCAATTATTGGCCTTATTTGATTCCAAATCTGTTAGATTATCTACTTAAATTTAGTAATATATAATTTTTTTGGAAAATAAATTAGCATGCTACAGGGTTGCCACTCCACATGGAAAACCTGGTAGAGAATGTAAAAATCACCTGAAATAGCAGGAAAAATACAGGGAATTTTTAAATTTTCTTTACAAACTGGGAAAATATAGGAAATTTTGTTTCTTATTTTCGTCTTTTAAAAAATGGTGACAATACAAAGTTTAATCTATAGGATATTTAAGGATGGTATTTCAGTTATGCTAAACTATTTCATCTACTATGGCATTTATTATTATTTTATAACCGTCAGTAAACAGCCGATCCAATTTTATGGGGTTACGACTGCTAATGTTCAACTCCGTAGCCTTGTAATTTCGAACCCAATCCAGAAGACAAGGGAACTCCTGGATCAAGTATTGGGAGAAATTTGCCTTTATGGTAGACTTTTTGATGGAACTAACCCTCATTTGCGTTATATGGAGAGGAAGACCACGAGAACCTCCCCTGGTTAGCCTGACGGCAAGGGGACTCTAACCCATGATCCGCCTACCACTGAGGATATTTCACGTCAGCATTGTGGTTCGTGCAAGCCAGATGCAGAATTCGTATCGACTGGGATTTGAACTCGGTTCGCCTAATTGAAAGGCGAACGCTCTATTCCCTGAGCTATCGCGGCTCTATAGCATTATTTTAAAGGATGTTCAGCTGTTCCTTTTTTCCTCTAAGTTTTCCATAAGTTAAAATTAGTATAGTTAGCCCAATATAGCTCACACAGGAGCACAGTTATTGTTTCGTCTTAATGGTGTAGAATATGTACAGGGAAAACGCTGGAATTTTTTTTTTCCCTCCAGATGTGAGTGGCACTCCTGATGCAAATTATTTATTTTTCTAATTGTTTAGTTTAGTTAATTGTTTAATTTAATTGTTTAAGTTAGTTTTTTTAAAGGTTTAAAGGTACAGTTTAGTATTTGACAGTCAACACTTTTTTTTAAAAATTATTACGGTTTTGAACAAAATATTTTTAAAGGTTGCAAACAAGAGTTCATATTCCTCTATTAAGATCGTAAAATATTGGCTGTAAATTTTCCTTAGTAATACTGATCTAGCAGAGGCAGAAGTGTCTTGAACAAATTAAGACAGTTCGGAGAAGGTGGTAAAAATCATAGTTTTTCCACAGTTGATTTCACTGTGTCAAAAACCTGCCAAACATCTCTGTAATAGCAGATAGTTACAGCTTTTAAATAGTAAAATTCATAGTCTCGTAGAGTGTATTTAAGATGAATCAAGGCCATAATTGTAAAACCCTGGTTATGGTTCTTAGTTTTCTATAAGCTATAAAAATTAGATCTTGCCTTAATAGTATGCTTTTTCATGCATTACATATTTCTGCCATTGACTTATGCATGAGATGATGGTTAATAATTTTCAGTGGTTTATAATTTTTAACATGTGCATGCGGTGTCTTGTATATTAATAATGTATCATTTTTAGAGAAAAAAAATTTAGATTACTATTTTTTTCTATGCCTGTTTAACCCTTTTTACTTTTTCATACTTTAATTATATTCTTACTATTACTACCTAATGTAACCTTTCTTTTGTTTTATTAATATTCTTAACAGTTAGTTTTAAATTTTAATTTATAAATTTATATTACGTAAAAGGTAGTTTTTAGAAAAAATGGTATAAATTAAAATATAGGAATAAAGAAAGGGAGGGTAGGACATAAAACATCTATATTGGGGTTGTTACAGAGCAACCTGTAGTAGCTCAGAAATCACGAATTAATTTTAAAATTACTGGAAAATTTACTATTAAATTAATGAAATTTATTATTCCTGAATTGCAGAATGAAACTTGCTGCTCTGTTTTAAAATGTAATTATAGTTCATGAATCACATGCACTTAGATGTAGATACAGCGGCATTACAGATAGAGCATGTATACAAAATTGAAATTTTTATAATCATAAATTTTTCTTAGAACAAATAAATATACTGAGCTTTCATATTTATTGTTAGTTTTTTAATTTTTTAACATTATTTAATGCCTTTTTCAGATCAAAAAGCCAAAGGTAAGTTTTGAAAATAGTGTGGTTTGGGCAGTTTTTGTTTGTGTGTGGTTTGGGCAGTTTTTGTTTGTGTGTGGTTTGGGCAGTTTTTGTTTGTGTGTGGTTTGGGCAGTTTTTGTTTGTGTGGTTTGGGCAGTTTTTGTTTGTGTGGTTTGGGCAGTTTTTTTTCCGTGTGGTTTGATCAGTTTTTTTTCACGTGTGGTTTGGGCAGTTTTTTCGTGTTTTATGTGTGGTTTGAGCAGTTCTTTTTCTTGTGGTTTGGAAAGTTTCTTTTTGTGTGGCTTAAGTAGTATTTTGTGTATGGTTTTGGTATAAGTTATGGTATAGTTTGGTTGATTTGGTATAAGTTATTTTAAGAATAATTCATAAAATTCATTTGTCTAATTCATAAGAATATAGTCGAACCATGTTAAGACTAAAACAGTTTTCTCTCCTCATAAGCAAAAAGGAATTTTAAGACTAAAATGTTATAACATAAATTTTCACTTATGGGTTATTTTCACTTATTTCACTTCTTTTATCACTTATGGGTAATTTTCACCTATTGGGTTATTTTATAACACAATGATAAATGTGTCATTTAACATGAACATAAAAACAAAGTTCTACTCAAGACGGACGTAAATAGTGCACCTATAAAAGAACAGACTTTGCATTGTGACTCCTTTTATTGAAAATAGGTTATTGCTTATCCTGAACATGTAGGGATAGTACATTTATTCTTTGAACTGAACTGGCTAGTCACCATTAGTTTATAATGTGCAATTGGTGACTTCATTAACTATGTCAGTTGTCATAGAGCTATGATGACTGGGTTAGAGTGGCACTGATCTAAGTGGTGGCACTGGGGTACGAGAAAACAGCCAACCCAATTTTTGGGTTTATGACTACTAATGTTCAATTCTTGTAATTTTGAACCCAATCCAGAAGACAAGGGAACTCTTGGATCAAGCATTGGGATAAATTCGCCTTCGTTGAGGTCTTTTTGATGGAACTAACCTGTATTTGCGTTACATGGATAGGAAAACCACAAAACCACCCAGTGTTGTCCTGAGGACAAGGGGACTCTAACCCATGATTCGTCTACTGAGGATATCTTATGTCAGCACTGTGGTTGGTTCGATCCGGGTGTGGAATTTGTATCGGCCAGCCATCGCTGGGATTCAAACCCGGTTCGCCTGACTTGAAATAGAACTCTCTATCCCCTGAGCCATCATCTCATTTGACAGACTGCTCTCGTGTAAAACATTTAAAGTGGAACAATAATTGATTGCTGACTCACATGACCCAACATGTGTTTCATGTAAAGAGATATTTCATGTTAAACTGTTTCGCTCTAATGACTGTATTGGAATTTAAAAAAAAAAAAAATAAATAAACAGCTGTAGCAAAAGTATGGAATACTTGCTAATACTCTTGCAACAGTTATTAAGAATAAAAAACAAATTTAGACTGTTGGAGCCTGTAAGAAAAAACATGACAACTGCTAAGAATAAAAAAACGTAAGTTGCATTATTACGAAGGAAAAGAGAAGTTAGAAATCAAAGCATTTTAAATGGTACTGTTTCTGCAGGAAAAAGGGAAGCTCTTGGCATTAATGATTTCATATGCTTTCTTCTAAGAATATTGCATTATATACACGGTGATCACTTAGTTCTCATACAATTAAAAAAAATTTTTTTTCAATAATGCCAAATAAATCATGCAAAATCGCTTTGCATTATCTTTATTTCTCTTAAGTTTTTCCAGCAACTAAAACTAGCATCATTATCCTATTAATAGCTCATGAGAGAGCTTTGAATGTGTGTTTCCTCTTAATATATTGTATATAATATTTGTAGCATGGTGCTTAGCATTTTTAAAAGGTGTTTAAACTTCCTTATTTTTAATTTTTGTTTTTTTAAAAGCCCTTAAAGGTGCTTTTTTCATTGGGTGTTTTTAAAAAGTGCATAATTTTCCATTTTCGAACAGGAGATTTTTTTTCTTCACCATGTCTATTTTTACCATGTATTATGCAAAAGCATGCTTTTCACGTTGTTCTATTCAAGGTTTTTATCAACCTCAATCCATTTCGGTGTACCGTTAGTCGGTAACGTGTGAAAGCGCTAATCATTTTATGTGTTTGGCTAAATACTTGCGAGTCCGCATGTGAGTACTGAGCTGGGTATGGTGAGATTCTTTTTTTTTTGGTGTGCAACTCTGTTGTATTTTGCAAGATATTCTTCTGGCTTCATTTCCCACCCTCTGATATCTAACCGAAAATTCTTTATCACTTTATAATAATAGCTAATATAATAAAAAAAATAGTTCTTTGTCAGAAACTAGTTATTTTATCATAAACATGTAAAGTCTTTGAAAATTATTTTGCATTTTGTTAATGTATACAGTACTCAAAAGGTGCTTATTTTTTGTTGAAAGATTTGGCTACGCAATCTATGTAGGGAAAACGCATGGAATTTTTTTTCCAGGCATGGGTGGAAGCCATGTTATGGCACTATGTGTAAAAATTACATTGTATGTCTTATCTTTAACAGAGATGATTGTGCTCCGGAAAAAATCCAGATTTCCAGATTTTTTCCTATCCGCGATCCCGAAATCCGAGGTCTAGAACTTTAAAGAATTCATCTATCACATTTATGTCTAAAAATTCTTATATATTTTATTTAGAAATATTGGAACTAGAATTTTTTACTTGGCATCTCTCATTTGTAAATATTTTTTCTTTTAGAATGATAAATGTGATTAGACATAAAAGTAAACTTATACATAATTATCCATTGAAATTATGCTGCATATAATTTATTTAGAATTTAATGTTTTTTCTAAAAATATCAATGAATTAAATTTATGAAGACATAAATTTTTTGAAATGCGTCATTAATTATTTTATTCGAGAAATTTTCAGATATTTTCGAGTTTGGCTCACAATCACCCTTGACTTTAACGCCTCGACCGAGCGGGCAATAACAGTGAATGAGTAATATTGAAGTACTTACATTTAACTCGTTTCCTTTCAGGAGGAAGATGAAGAGGAAGAAAAAGATGATGAACAGGCCAAACGTGATGAGCTGTAATTGTCATCACACACTTAACAAAAAGGGTCATTTATCTCATCACCATCATTGTCACCAAAGTTCTCCTGTAATTCAAATCATGACATCATAAACATGCCAATGGCTGGTATCCAGGGGTTGTAACAAATCAAGAACTTCATTCCTTTCTTCCCCTCTTGCTTCTCTGCTGAACTGATAAATAATATTTTTTAATGTGTTCCTTCGATTCATAGATGGGTTTCCCCTCCCCCCTGTTTTTTGCATAAATTACATTATCTGGTGGAATGTCATATTAAGTAGAAGAAATGTAAGCTTGAAAGTACATTGTTCACATCTTTGTTAGTCTTCCGTTTATTTAAAAATTATTTTATTCTTAAGGTGTTTTTGAAAGGAAAAAAAGTTTTTTTGTTGTACATAAATGTTTAGTAACCTCTTTATTAACAGTACAAATAACATCGATTTTGTTCAATTCAGTATAGTTTGTTCCACGTACAGATAATGTAAACATGTTATTCCTTATTTAATATTCAGTTATTTTAAATGCGAAGATTCAAATTTGTAAAATCATTTGGATTTATTTTTTATATGGTTTAAAATTTTTTGAGTTAATAAAATATTTTGACTAATCTTTGTTTTTAATTTTTTCATATAGATTATAGATAAAATATATATATCCATCTATATATGATATAGACATATATCTTATAAATGGTGCGTAGCGTTTTTAAAAAGTGCTTAAAGGTGCTTGTTTTCGATTTTGGTGTTTTAAAAGCCCTTAAGGGTGCTTTCTTCATTGGGTGTTTTTAAAAAGTGCTTAATTTTCCTTTTTCGAAAATGAGATTTTTTTTTCTTTAGCATGTCGATTTTCGTCACGTATTATGCAAAAGTGTGCTCGTCACATTGTTCTATTCAACAATTTTATAATTTATTTAACCACCCTCTATTTCAGCGTACCATCAGTCCATAGCATATGAAAGCGCTAATCATTTTACTTGTTTGATGAAGTACTTAAGAGTCCCCGTTTGCATATATTGAGTTGGGTTCGGTGAGATTATTTCATCTCTTGTGCAACTCTGCTGCATTTTGAAAGATATTCTTAATTTCAGGCTTCATTTTCCACTTTCTGTTATCGAACCGAAAAATCTCTCAATCATTTTACAATTTCTCGATCACTACGATATAAACAAGAAAAGAGTTCTTTGTCAGAAACTAGTTATTTTGTCATGATCATCTAAAGTCTTTAAAAATTATTTTGAATTTTGTTAATGCATGTAGTGCTTATAAGTCAGGGGTCTGTCCAGACATTTTGTGAAAGGTCCGTTTTTCGTGAATTAAACTCACATTCTTTCAACCAGGGTCCGCTTTTATGAATTTGTGCAAATAGGGTCCGTCAAAATTATGCTCAACACTGTAAAATTATAATTAAAAAAATTAAATTTTAAAAAATAAACAACAATTGCTGCTTCTAAATTAGAGATGCAACATACAAATATTTGGTATTTAGCCTATACTGCTGAACGCAGAATATTAATTTCGGACGAATAATGGAAGAATCGTCTGCCGAAGACAAAACTTAATTCATTTACATCCATCTTTCTTGTTTTCTGCCCTGGAAAGGGTTTATTCGATTAACAAAATAATAATGAAGATAAACAAATTTGTGAAGGGTCCGATTAAAAGAAAAATCATTTTTTGAAGGATCCGTTTTTAAGTTAAAATATTTTGTGAAGGGTCCGTTTTTATGAAAAGATATTTTGTGAAGGGTCCGTTAGCGGATCCAAATTTCTTCTAAACAGATTTCTTCTTTAATTTTCGATCTTTTTAAAAATATTTTTTCTTGCTGTGCCAATTGTCGTTCTAAATTATAAAAAATGCATGATTTTTAGAATTTTTTTTGCAATTTTTATCAGAAATTGGTTATTTCATCATGGTTATGTGAAGTTTGTAAAGATGTTCATACTATGTTCATAAATTAAGAACTTTAGATGATAGAAAAAATAGTTTTAATTACTGCACTTATCCTAATTTTTTTTGGAAGGGGTTAAAAATATTTTTTGAGTGCTTAAAAAGTACTTACAATGTACTTTTTTTGTGCTGAAAATTCTGGCTACGGACCCTGTATGATTCAGAGAAAGAATTTTATTTGTTATCCCTAAAATGTTGAAAGCTGTTATTCTACAGATCATCTAGCTGATCTGATTGAAAGATCAAGTTACTACAATCAATATATCAGTTGATAGAATCAATCACTATACAAAATGTTAATACAAAGAATAGACAGCTTAAAATATTTTTAAACTCTAGGACAATTCCACAGAAAGGTCAACTAGATTAAAAAAAAAAAAAAAAAAAAAAAAAAAAAATTAAGTAAATATTTTTTTTAGCAAAAAAGTGTCATTTTTAAGTTGAAGATTTGGGAATATACGTATTAACTTTTTACTTAATTTTATTTTCAGTTTATTACGTACTTTTGAATGAAAGTCAATGTCATATTAAATTTCTTACCTATTTGACTTTCAAAGAAATCTTTTTTTTCCCCCTGTAAATAATTCACATTAATATTGAGAAAGGAAGTAAATAATCATTGAAGTACATGTGGACAGATGCTAGATATAACATAACTGCTTGTTTTGATTTTTACTAGAATTCTTGGGAAGTAATTTAAATATTTTTTCTGACACTAATAATTGCATTGAGCAAATAAAGCTAGAAAACTGAATTTTTCTATTTAAAGCAAGATTTTATGGCTTAGTATAAGATATTTAAATTTTGTAAATATTGACTATCTTTTTTTTTTTTTTTTTTGTAAATAAATTTTTCTTTTTTATGTCAGACAGCATTTGTATCTGGCACCGTTTTATATTTTAATTCCAAGGTGCATGGCGTTTTTAAAAGTACTTAAAGGTGCTTTTTTTCATTGGGTATTTTAAAAAAGTGCTTAATTTTCCTTTTTTCAAAATGAGATTTTCCATTATAATGTTGATTTTTGCTACGAATTATGCAAAAAAAAAAAAAAAAAAAACAGTTCACATTGTTCTATTCAACGTTTTCACAATTCAAACCCAGTCAATATTGGCGTATTGTCAGTCCGTAGCGTATGAAAACTTCATTTGCTTTACATGATTCAAAATTTCATGGTTTTTGACAATTGTCAAAAACAATGCTAATAGGATTTTTTCCGAACATAACATAACGGTTAAAACAAGATAAAACTGTCAATTGTCAAAAACTTTCCAACCTTGCCTAATTATGATATTTCTTTTAAAGTGCTTAAAAATATTTTTTAAGTGTTTAAAAGGTGCTTATAATTTTTGAACAATTTGGCTACACACCCTGAATTAAAATTCATTTTCGCCAGTTTTCCTCATATTAATTTTACTAAGTGAAATCTGAATGAACATAAAGGAAACTATTAGTTTTCAAGTTACTTAAATAAAATATGCTATTTTAAATTAAGCTAATTTTGTCTTTTGTTTTACTATGCTGCACTTAGAAGTGTTTTATTATGCACTTAAAATAAGTCAATTATAATTTTTATAAGTAAATTTTACACATTATCTTTTAAGAATGTATTGAAAGCAAAAAATGTTAGAAGCAATTAACTAGATTTGAATTTTATTTTTTATTATGCACTTAAAGATTAGTAGATTGTACTTTTTGTAAGTAAATTTTGCACATTATCTTTTCAAAATGTATTTAAAGCAGAAAATAGTAGATACAATTTAATAGTTTTGAATTTTATTGTGCATATTGTTTTTCAAATTATCTTATGAGATATTTAGTAATAATTTCCTCATTTAAAATATTTTTAGTTAGTATAATGTAATTACTTTTTATTTAACCAGAAGCACAGATTTTGTTTTAACCATTTATTTCGAATTGAAAATTCATAAATAATTTTTTGAAGCAATAAATTTAAAAATGATTGTTGATCATGACTCAAAATATTTAACAAAACAAAGCTGATTAGTTAAAAAGTACGATAAAAATTGTTTGTTGTCTTGTAAAATTAAATGACTACAGCATTTTGCCCAATTTCTAATCTATCTAAATTATAGATTTCATCACAGTAAGTTCAAGGATTGTTTCATTGCCTACTGCTTTTGCTGATTCAAAGTATGATTTCTGCAATATATAATAAATATTACTAGTAGGATATAGCAAAATTTATCTAGTTTCACTGAAAAGATAATTTTAAATTACCAAATCAAGAAGATAATAATAAAATCTTGTGCAATAAAGAAGATGGGGTATAATAACAGTGATCTACATATTCTAATCAAGAAAAAGAGAGTAGTTTAAATTTAAAGAAACATTTCATTAAAAAATTATTTGAAATGTTATCAGAATAAGAAGTGGAATGAGTTATAGTGTTTATAATTGCATTCATTGACTTACATTTACACCTACTGTGAACATTTCGCATGTAACGCTTCAATGAAATATTTTCAAATTAATTGTATTGAATATAAAATCTTTTAAAAATTTTTTTAAATGTTTCACTAAAATGTAAACTTTAACTTTAAATCCAATTAAATTTTAAACTACAAATCAATCCCCAGAATCTTGTTATAGTAATTTTTTACTTTTGTATAATTTAAGTTAAACAGTTTTTTCAGTCGCAACCGTTCTCATCCGTTTAGTTTAAACTTATTAATATCAGACTCTATAAACTAAATTGTTTTTCATAGAATATAATGTACTAAACATGTTTTTTAACACAAATTTAACAGGGTGCGTTGCAAGTGCTTAAAGGTGCTTATTTTTGATTTTCGTTTTTTAAATAAAAGACCTTAAAGGTGCTTTTTTCCATGGGTGTTTTTAAAAAGTGCTTAATTTTTCCTTTTCCGAAATGTGATATTTTTCTTTGTAACAATTATGCAAAAAGACATTGTCCTTTTCACAATTAATTCAACCCCAATCTATTTCGGCGTACCTTCGGTCTGTAGTGTATGAAAACACCATTTGTTTTACATGTTTACCATTTGTTTACATGATGAAATACTTACGGGTCCGCACTTGCGTATACTGTGCTGGATTCAGTGATAAGGATTTTTTACTCTCATGTGCAACCCTGCTGCATTTTGCATGAGATTCTCAATTTCAAACTTCTTTTTCCGCCCTCTATAATACAATCGAAAAATCTCTCGAATTTTTGCTGATGACGGGGACCAACTAAACATGGTAAATTTTTTTTTCTCTATTAACAAGAGAAATGAAATTTTCTATCGCTAATTTCATCGTTTGTGACGCGCCATCGTCACTGTAAATAAAACCATCAATTGCCAAAAACTTGCAAACCGTGTCAAATTTTTCAAAGTGCTTAAAAATATTTTTTGAGTGCTTAAAAGGTGCTTATTTTTTGTTGAAAAATTTGGCTACGAACCCTGTTTAATAACTTTAATTTTAATATATAATTTATTAATGTAATTGTTCTAAAAAAAGTAAATTGTATTTCTTATGTCCGACACCATAAAATCGTCCTTAAAGGAATCAGATTAGCTAGGTTATATGCATATTAACGATTTTGGAGTTTTAACATATGCAGGGAAAACAATAGTTTTGTGTGATTTAAAACAAATTATTACTGGTATTATTAATTCTTAGGGTTTATGTTAAAGGATTTGAAGTCTGGATTTATTTCATATTATATAATCTTGGGTGTCAGGAGAACCTATTATGCATTTTTTCAAGAGGCCATACCTGTGGGCTTCAATGAGAGAAATTATGTTCAAAATAATTAATGAAAGTCAAAAATGTTGATAATCTATATAAATAAAGCAAAATCTATTTTTTGTAAAAATCCATTATTCTATTCATAGAGAGATTTTTAAAACAAAAATTTTTCTAAGCTATTAGTTTAATTCAGTACTCGCACTTTAAGAAGACCTCTCATACTCACATGTGACCTATGAGCCTATGACGTCAGCACCAGCCAATTTTAATCAGCAAAATGGCGTACTAAAGTTCAGCTAAGTTTCTCTACATAAATTAGAATGCTAATTAACGATAAGTTAATTACATACAGAGGCTTTTCGAATTAGTTTAAATATAATTCTTTCTCCTCGGCTACTTTTACTTAACTTAGATTTATTATTTGTTCCTGTATTTTATTGTAACCAGCAACTTCGATGCATAATTAGTTTGTTTTTGTTCCACATGACTTCGGGCCAGTCTTTGTGTTAAGTCTCTGTGCAAATATATAGTGAAAGAATTGAAATATTCGACAAAGAATCTTCGTGAAAGAATTTAGAATGTGTCACTTAAGAGAATTGATACTTGACGAGTTTGGCTTGGGCCATTGTGAAGTTAAACTTTCATTCATTAGAGGCTACAAGAGTATTTTCGTGAATATGATGTCCATTTGAGTTTTCCCTTCCAACAAGGGAAAGAAAAGAACATAAAAATCGTGATTTAAAAGTTAGTGTTTAAAGCTGAAAATAATAATTCTTTATTAACTGTTATGTCTTCGTGATTAAAAAATATAATGGGCAACAAAAGTGAATCAATGCGTTTACAGTTCTAATGGATGCATGTCTGAAACGAAAACAAAATATGCACTAAAATATATTTCTAAAAAATATTTTACAAAATATTTTTTTTACTAAATTACTCTATGAATTTTTTGAAATGGAAACAACATACTATAAAATGATTGCATATTTCTCTGCAAAAAGTAATTTTTTTTATGCCTATACATTTTATGAAAAGCTTAAAATGTGAAATGATCAGCTCACACAATTTAATGCTGTTATTATTTAATTTGTGTTTCTCGTCTGTTCTTTTATCTTGCGTTTGTATTTTGATACCCGTTCTGCTTCCTTGGCTCTATACTGCTTCTCAAGAACAATTATTTTATAAACTTTTTCTTCTGTAAGATCGTTTTATTTTCTTGCCTTTGAAATGCAGGATCCGATGCTTTTTTTCTCCATCTTTTTACTCTTTCAGCTCCAGATAATGACATTTTTTTAGACTTAGCCATATTAGAATTATTAAGCAAACGCAGTTGAAGTATTGCACTTAAACATAAAGACACAGCAAATAGAATTTGGGGAGAACAATCTATTCCCAAAAGCTCCAAAATTATAGTCTCATAATTCATTAAATGCAAATTTAAAGTGCCATTTCGCCTCGAAATATTCCCCCCCCCCTTCCATTTTCCTGATAAATTTTTTAACTCCAACATTACATATGCACTAGGCTGAGATGTTCCCTGAAGTAATTTAAATAGTGCCAAGTCTTCATTCTGAGTTATTAATTATGTAAAGTTCTATAAAAATATTTTATTCTCAATGATAAGAATAAAACAAATTACAGCCTATATATTTTAAAAGTACTATATTAAAATATTTTCTTTTTAATCTCACGAGAAACAAAAGACCCACTATTCCCATCTTGACGGTGATGAAGTTAGATTTAAGGTCTGACAAAATTATTATTATTTTTTGCAAACAATTAACACTTACATTGCTCTAATTGAGCTTTGAACTCTCTAACTAGTCGGAATCGAGTTGTAAATTTGAACGGGCAATAACTTCCCTTAGATAAAAATTCTGCTTGTAGTGGTCAAGAAACGATCGAAACTTGTGAAGTCATCCAGTACTAAAAGCTCCACTTAAAAGTTCATTCCAGCTAACAAGGGAAACTAGGGAAGTGTGACTCGCCAATTTTGAAATAAACTAGTGGGATGTATGCCTTATGAGGAATTATTTTAGGGGGCAACATTCGTTTCGGCCCATAGAAGGTCCTGTGAGAGATAAAAAGTAATTCAATATATAGAAAAATCGGTATTTTATTACTTCAATGCAGACTATTTGTTATTGTAATGGTCTCATAATGCAATTAATTTGTAATTAATTGGATAATTAATTATTTTGCTAATTAATAAATTAATTAACATTCGTTTTGGCCCATAGAAGGTCCTGTGAGAGATAAAAAGTAATTCAATATATAGAAAAATCGGTATTTTATTACTTCAATGCAGACTATTTGTTATTGTAATGGTCTCATAATGCAATTAATTTGTAATTAATTGGATAATTAATTATTTTGCTAATTAATAAATTAATTAACATTCGTTTTGGCCGATAGAAGGTCCTGTGAGAGATTAAAAATAATTCAATATATAGAAAAATCGGTATTTTATTACTTCAATGCAGACTATTTGTTATTGTAATGGTCTCATAATGCAATTTGTAATTAATTGGATAATTAATTATTTTGCTAATTAATAAATTAATTAACATTCGTTTTGGCCCATAGAAGGTCCTGTGAGAGATTAAAAATAATTCAATATATAGAAAAATCGGTATTTTATTACTTCAATGCAGACTATTTGTTATTGTAATGGTCTCATAATGTAATTAATTTGTAATTAATTGAATAATTAATTATTTTGCTAATTAATAAATTAATTAACATTCGTTTTGGCCCATAGAAGGTCCTGTGAGAGATTAAAAATAATTCAATATATAGAAAAATCGGTATTTTATTACTTCAATGCAGACTATTTGTTATTGTAATGGTCTCATAATGCAATTAATTTGTAATTAATTGGATAATTAATTATTTTGCTAATTAATAAATTAATTAACATTCGTTTTGGCCCATAGAAGGTCCTGTGAGAGATTAAAAATAATTCAATATATAGAAAAATCGGTATTTTATTACTTCAATGCAGACTATTTGTTATTGTAATGGTCTCATAATGCAATTAATTTGTAATTAATTGGATAATTAATTATTTTGCTAATTAATAAATTAATTAACATTCGTTTTGGCCGATAGAAGGTCCTGTGAGAGATTAAAAATAATTCAATATATAGAAAAATCGGTATTTTATTACTTCAATGCAGACTATTTGTTATTGTAATGGTCTCATAATGCAATTTGTAATTAATTGGATAATTAATTATTTTGCTAATTAATAAATTAATTAACATTCGTTTTGGCCCATAGAAGGTCCTGTGAGAGATTAAAAATAATTCAATATATAGAAAAATCGGTATTTTATTACTTCAATGCAGACTATTTGTTATTGTAATGGTCTCATAATGTAATTAATTTGTAATTAATTGGATAATTAATTATTTTGCTAATTAATAAATTAATTAAAATTCGTTTTGGCCCATAGAAGGTCCTGTGAGAGATTAAAAATAATTCAATATATAGAAAAATCGGTATTTTATTACTTCAATGCAGACTATTTGTTATTGTAATGGTCTCATAATGCAATTAATTTGTAATTAATTGGATAATTAATTATTTTGCTAATTAATAAATTAATTAACATTCGTTTTGGCCCATAGAAGGTCCTGTGAGAGATTAAAAATAATTCAATATATAGAAAAATCGGTATTTTATTACTTCAATGCAGTCTATTAGTTATTGTAACTGTCTCATAATCCAATTAATTTGTAATTAATTGGATAATTTATTAATTTGCTATTTAATAAATTAATCAGAAAATTAATGAATTATTAATTAATTGTTAATGATTAATTAATTGTTAATTAATTATTAATTGACTTACAATTACATACTCCAATTAATTTGGAAAGTTTTTTGAAAAAAAATTTAAAAAATTTGATGTCAATGTTTTTTTAAAAATTAACCTAACAGGTTTTTCTGAAAAACTATGGATATATAAAATTTTCGAAATCAATTTTGACAATAAATATGCATTATATAGTACGTGAAAGTATCCCAAAATTAATAGGAGTATGAGACAATAACTAATAGTCTGCATTGAAATACCGATTTTTCTGTATATTGAATTATTTTTTATCTCTCACAGGACCTTCTATGGGCCGAAACGAATGTTTCCCCCTAAAACTATTTCTCATAAGGCATTCATCCCACTAGTTTAATTCAAAATCTGCGAGTCACACTTCTCTAGTTTCCCTTGTAAGTGGTAAAAAATTTGACAGTAAGATCTCATTCTCGATAAGATGGCAGTGATTGAAATTTTTGTCAAACTAATAAATTAAACTCGGTAGCGACAGCCCATGGAGGGCCAAGGCCTACTGTGCCCATCTCAATTTTCTTGGGCTCTGGGGTGCAGGAGCAGATGTTCCTGTTAGGTGGTCAGTCGAACGCGAAATCCCCAGTGTTTAGCTCCCAAGCATGCTTGGTACTCATTTATCCACCCACTGAAGGGATGAAAGGCTGAGTCAACCTTGCTTGGCCCGAGGATCGAAAAAAGGACCTGTGGCACGAGAGAGCGAAGCGTAACACTCAGTCACCGGGTGTCTGTCAAAGTAATACGTCAATTAAAGATTGTGGTCAAAATTCGAATTAAGAATAAGTTACATTAAGAAAATAAATTCGGTCTGCAGCAGTCGGGAAACGACAGAACGCTCTAGCTAGTCGGAAATAGTTCAAAATTTCCATATACATACCCACAGAGAGAGAGAGAGACCTCAAAATAATAAATATATGCATCTTAAAAAACTTTATTTGATAGCAATTTTACAAATTTCAATGCAACAATTTTTTTCAGCTGAACAAATTTATTTTTGACTTTGTAGCAAAATAGACAATAAATGGATGGTATCAACAATTTTTTAGAAAGTTTTTTATTTTTTTTTATTTCTCTGCATAATAATATCAATTTTACATGAAAACTCTTTCACATGAAAAATATGGTTCCTTATAGATTTC
Source organism: Parasteatoda tepidariorum (assembly GCF_982258835.1). NCBI lineage: Eukaryota > Metazoa > Arthropoda > Arachnida > Araneae > Theridiidae > Parasteatoda > Parasteatoda tepidariorum. The sequence goes on from NC_141756.1 coordinate 99,417,213, forward strand.
TATTAAAAATAACCGCACGTTGACATTTAAGATCAGTTTTAATAGGCATCATTTATTATTATTTGGAATAAAATCACAATCATAATTCATTTGAAAACAATCAAATCGTTGAAATTCCATGCAGTTAATAAAATTCTCTTTTTAGAACATTTTTGATTGAAACTGGAGGGGATGAAGTCATGATGAGTGAATGATGCTTATAATTTATTTCAAGCGATTGTTGCTGTTTATTTGATCAGTGATTTTTGCAAAAATAAACAAAATTTTAAAAAAGATTCAAGCATTAAAAGAAACCCAATCGTTCAACAATAAAGTGAGGGGCATGCAGGGAGGAGGGGGGTCACAGAGGCATGCACTGAATTCTTAAACGTGGTCTGTAACTGTTATTTTTTTTTTATCACGAAATTAAATATTTGGTTTTAGGATAAATTAAAGGAAGAATAATATGATTTTTTGAATAAATGTAATATTGAAGAAATTTAATACTGTTGAACCTAGCTAGCGCGAAACCGCTTAACGTGAAACATCGCTTTACATGAAACGTATGTTTGTTCCGTGAGTCAGCAATCAATTATTGTTTTATTTTTTACATGTCTAACATGAAATTTTCATGCTGATTATCGCTTAACGTGAAAAGAAATTGTTTACACAGCACAAATAATAAGCATGTGAATAGAATCCCAATAATTTATTTCGATAGTTTAATGAAGTAGTGAAAACTTTTAAGCTTATTTTAATTTGTTTGGTTCATTATAGTATTGTTTGAATACATTAATGAAGTGCATAACATGTACTAATAGTACGTAATAAATTATTTTCATGATGTATCGGATAAGACGAAATTCGGTTAAGATGAAATAGTCCCGCCGATTTCGCGTTAGCGAGGTTCAACTGCAATGGATTTGTGTGTTAAAGAGAAAGATCACCTTCAAGATGTTCTTTAAGAAAAACAAGTCAGTTAAGATTTTTTACGACATATAGAATAATTTCTGTATACTAGGACTGGGCGATGTTAAGATTTTGCCATCCCGATGTATCGTCACGCTAGTACAGCTTATATTTACTACTGCTTAAATTCATAATTAGTAAGCATTTTTTTAAAAATCAACGTAGCATTTTTTAATAATTATTTCTCAATATTTAAAGACATGGAGACGAGCTTGCAGACACATCGATGTACTATCGGGTACAAAGCTCAACATTGCGCACGTAGACATCGATGTCAACGATGCATCGGGAAATATCGTACACATCATCACAATTACCGATGCTTCGAAAAACTGCCAATCCAAACATCGGATTGGTGATGATTGCATAGAATCGATATTTTCCGATGCATCGATTTATCGCCCAGTCCTACGGCATACACTTTCTTAAAAAATTGTAGATTACGATTCCAATGTTTTTTTTTTAAAGTTAAATAGTTTTATCTCCTTAGTGATCACTCTTTTCAGAATCTTATAATCCTCCCTCTCTCCAACCACTGCACTATCAGAAATCTTTTAAAAAAACTTATTCTAAAACTGTTTAAAGGATACAAACTAAATAAAAAGCTACTTCACGCAGCTTTTGACATACAGTTCCTGGTCAAAATATTCGACGCACTGTAAGATTCTATGTAAAATCTTAATTATCAGGTGATACTATACAGCTTTATTGTTTTTATGTGGCTGAAACCCGTTTGTACTTGTTTACGTTAGTGTATCAATTGGTTAAATTAGATTAATATATAATATAAATTTGACTATAGGTAAAATGAGATGACATATTATATAAATATAGAATAGTTATTATATCAGGTATTATACAAGTATATTATAATAATTAGATCAAATTATTAGACGCACTGTAGTTTTTTAATAATTACATGATTTGCACGAGTTTGTATGCAATACTGATGCACTTAAACATACATGTAATGTGTTTTTATTCTGGAGATTTTCTTATATACTTCCCATTTGTATTTATTTTGAACGTATTGCATTACAATGTCAACCATTTGATACACGAACGTAAACAAGTGCAAACCGGTTTCGACCGCGTAGAAACAATAAAGCTGTATAGTATCAACTGATAATTAAAATTTGACATAGAATCTTATAGTGCGACGAATAATTTAGCCAGCGACTGTTTTTCCATAGAATTCTTTCTTTAAATGAACAATTTGAATCTTAATGCAATTGTATTTCGATTACAGTTCTAACGTTGTATAGAGGGTAACGTAAGGAACCTGGTGGACTCTTTCTTTACCTGCATTTAGAATTATTCATTATTCTGAAACAGTTTTTAAAAATTTTGCTGTCCTTTTTTTTAAAAATTATTTATCCACCAAAAAAAAAAATGGATTTGGTTTTTTTGTTGATAAAACATCGGGTTTCTTGCTAAGAATGGGCAAGATGCAGGATCTCTACGATTTAATTAATATTAAAAGGAAAAAAAATGAAAGGCACATTATCAAATTTAAAAATGAGCATCTATTTTTCCCCCTGTGCCAATTCATTGTCGCCTTTAAGTATTAAACACCCACATCACAGTATGACAAATTCATGATCACGAAATAGATGCGAAATAAAAAATGAAATGATAACAATACTCTTTAGGTAACACTCTAGTAACTACTCATGATTGAAGAGAAAAAAGTGACAAATAAAAAGTCTTAAATATACATAAAACGTGACAAAATATTTGGCATATGTATCACGATTTGCTCACTGTTTTATTATTTTCCCCCTCCAAGTGAAATTTTTTAATCAATACCATTATCCATGACGCTGTCCTTACGACGCACATATAGCTTGCCTTTTTGCCACAGTCCAGTTAGTTTCATTGGCTGAAAATCGTCGTTAAGACACCTTTCACGAGCACCGGCTGTAGCAACGAGGCAAAAATTGTGGCATTCCGAGTCATCGTATATAGGTCCATCCTTGCCTTTGACTTTCACAGCTGTATTCAGCTGCTTCACCGTACACACCACCACATCACTCGCCGTCGTCTGGGGGGTGACGTACAACAGTACACTGTATCCACTCGGCAGTCCAGTTTCGTAATCGGCGTACACGCGTATGATGTCTGACTCGCTGTCCTCGTCGTCTCGCGAGTCGGTATTAAGTCTTCCACTCATTTCAATGTCGGCAGAGGACAGCGACTTGAGACTACCGGCGTACGAGCTGCGGAGGCTGCTTCTGTTCTCAAATAGTCTCTCTGCACTGTGAGCTGTTTTTAAACAGTCTCCGTTGCAGACTACATGAGTGATGGGCAGGCGAGAGGTGGACGAACACCGTCTTATTTGTCGCTTTCCCGATGTTCTGACAGAAGCTCTGTTGATCTCTTTGTTGGAAATCATGGGTGAATTGTCGGGAGAACAGGCATTCGTCCACACGTCCTTGAGAGAAACGCCGTTCGAACCTTGTTTGTCCCTGGCAAAGGTCAAGACATCCATGATCCACCGAATCGCCCTCCACATGTTGTCCACTTGAGTTTGGAACTCTTGCAACTGGTTTAGGCGTGTTTTAGCTTCTGACAGTTCAGAAGATGAAAACGCCTGCAAAAAAAGTACACTTAGAGATCAGATATTCTTACGAACCTAACCTTAAACATGCTAATTAATTACTGCAGACACTTTAGAGATCAGATTTTTTTACGTACCTAACCTTAAACATGCTGATTAATTACTGCAGACACTATTTCAAGCACACTTAGAGATCAGATATTTTTATGTACCTAACCTTAAACATGCTGATTAATTACTGCAGACACTATTTCAAGCACACTTAGAGATCAGATATTTTTATGTACCTAACCTTAAGCATGCTGATTAATTACTGCAGACACTATTTCAAGCACACTTAGAGATCAGATATTTTTATGTACCTAACCTTAAGCATGCTGATTAATTACTGCAGACATTATTTGAAGCACACTTAGAGATCAGATATTTTTATGTACCTAACCTTAAACATGCTAATTAATTACTGCAGACACTATTTCAAGCACACTTAGAGATCAGATTTCTTTACGTACCTAACCTTAAACATGCTAATTAATTACTGCAGACACTATTTCAAGCAAACTTAGAGATCAGATTTCTTTACGTACCTAACCTTAAGCATGCTAATTAATTACTGCAGACACTATTTCAAGCACACTTAGAGATCAGATATTTTTATGTACCTAACCTTAAACATGCTAATTAATTACTGCAGACACTATTTCAAGCACACTTAGAGATCAGATATTTTTATGTACCTAACCTTAAACATGCTAATTAATTACTGCAGACACTATTTCAAGCACACTTAGAGATCAGATTTCTTTACGTACCTAACCTTAAACATGCTAATTAATTACTGCAGACACTATTTCAAGCACACTTAGAGATCAGATATTTTTATGTACCTAACCTTAAACATGCTAATTAATTACTGCAGACACTATTTCAAGCACACTTAGAGATCAGATATTTTTATGTACCTAACCTTAAGCATGCTGATTAATTACTGCAGACATTATTTTAAGCACACTTAGAGATCAGATATTTTTATGTACCTAACCTTAAACATGCTAATTAATTACTGCAGACACTATTTCAAGCACACTTAGAGATCAGATTTCTTTACGTACCTAACCTTAAACAGGCTAATTAATTACTGCTGACAACATTTTAAGCACACTTAGCTGCAATCTAAGAAATATGGTCTCAATAGTTTGGTCAGAAGAGCGGTCCAAAGTTTGGACGCCGTATTATTAATTTTACCTTTTGCATATTTCGCCATAACTCAAGAATTTTTTAAGCGATTTGAAAAATGCTTGCACACTCTTATAAAATTCATTTAAGTAAAGACAGTTTCATGCAAAAATTAACTTTTAAAATAAATATTTATCATGTTTTATTATTTTATTTAATATTAGTCAAAAACTTTCGGAATTGTAAGATATACAATTTTTCGCATCATTTTAAAGAATATAATTTTATATGGCAAAATGTAAAATTTGAGTGAAATCGGTCGTTTAATCGAATTTTTAAAATACGACTTTTTTGAAATTTGATTCTGACATACTTCCCAGATAGCGGCTACCCCATATATTTTGGGGGTCAGTAATCCGAATCCGTCTAACAAAAACGGTCTGTTTATTCAAAGAAAGTACGTTTTTGTGTCTAATTTCGTAACTTAAATTATGGTCTGCACTAATTAATTACATAACTGTCTTTGAACAGCCGATCCAATTTTATGGGTTTACGACTACTAATGTTCAACTCCGTAGCCTTGTAATTTTGAACCCAATCCAGAAGACAAGGAAACTCCTGGATCGAGTATTGGAAGAAATTTACCTTCGTTGAGGACTTTTTTGATGGAGCTAACCCGCATTTGCGTTACATGGAGAGGAAGACCACGAGAACGTCCCACGGTTAACCTGACGGCAAGGGGACTCTAACCCATGATCCGTCTACCACTGAGGATAATTCACGTCACCACTGTGTTCGGTGCAAACCGGATGCGGAATTCGTATCGACCAGCCGTATCCGGGATACGAACCGGGTTCACCTCATTAGCAGGTGAAAGAGAAGGAGGAGTAAGGCATTAAATTTCCCTTATTTTAAACATTTTCTTAAAAAACAAAATAAAAAAATTTACGCATGAAAATTTTTAAAATATAGGGCAAGAAAAAACTATAAACTATTTCATCAAGAATTTCAGAGATCAGGAGAACATGGAAGATTTGTAAAAATTATTCTACTTAAAATTTTATAAAATGAATTAAAATTTCGTTTTAATCAAGGTGTTACAATTAGATTAGAACAGTAAGCAAACAGTGGATTCTTACTTCTCTGTGTGCGTGTTGAGCCAGCATGTTGTCCATCTCCAGAATGGAAGACAATCGGGAATACCGTGTGATGAAACTAGGTTGGTATGTTGTCATGTGAACTGAAAAAGAAATCATATACAATGCTTGCAATTATAGGTTTTCTTTTAAACTATCAGATGGTATATAGGACAAAACTAAGTTTGGGGATAGAAGTTAAAGACAATGTCAACTTTCATCCATGAAAAAGACGAGCGATTAATTCTCACTTGGGCCGGATCACGCTATTGGTCGAAAATGACATCACTGTTTGGGGAAGAGATATACTGTGTATTGCATAGTATTTTGGCGACTGATCTTGATTTGGCGACAGACTTTATATTTAGTTTTCAAATGTGCTCTATTTACAAGTGGTATTAATGTTGAGTAATAAAGACAATATTCACATTTTGCACAGTTTTGTGGTAATTATTTATTAGAATTTAAGTAAGTGAAATTAAGCTATACTGCTTTTACGTCATTAGCAACTGGGGCTGTTCTAGAAATACAGGGGGGGGGGGGAGGCTAGCCCAGAATTTTGGTCATTACTTTAAACTAAATTTACGTGTTGCTTGATTATGAAGTTTTTAAAATTATTCATAACACAACTAAATTGCGATGTATGAGTAAATTTGAGCTTATGTTTATTTCAATTTTTGTTACTTCATAACTGCAAAAGAAGATAATTCTTACGACAACAAACGAAAAAAAAGAAACGTATTTGTAATATTACTATACCATCTTATATTTGTAAAAACATTCATTATTTTTATTGTTTTTGGCTTTGATGAATTTAAATCAATTAAAACATAAATATTGTCTGAAATGCTGAAGTGGACATTTACCTATCTCCCCACCCTAACGACGACATAATATTAAGTAAACATTTGCAAGGAATAAATAAATTCCGAGCGAGCAAGTGTGCATACGAAATTTGTCGCCAAACTCATGCAAACACCAGCCAACATCTTCCTTCCCCCAAACAGTGATGTCATTTTCGACCAATAGCGTGATCCGGCCCAAGTGAGAAGTAATCGCTCGTTGAAAAGATACCCGAACATACCCGTCAAAAAATTTTGATGGTTTATGTTGGTTTCAGTGCGATTCATGATGGTCCAGCATCATTTAGAGGTCACCATCATCCAACATTTTCCTTTGGTGTTCATGGTTTTTGATATACAAACAAACTTCCAGCATTCCATGATGGAAAATGATATGATGGTTAACCATCAAAAGAAGTTTGACTCTCATGAACCAACAATTCATGATGAACCAACGAAGGTTCATGATGGTTTCACTTCCATGATGGTTTAATGCGAATTCTAGCTGATTGCCAGCAATATACCATCAAAACCATTTGGGGTTTTAATGTTAGATCATAATCAATCAGTTCGAATTCCTACATTGGGATGATGTTGGTTCATGATCGTTCCAACATTTGATTTCTAAGATACTAAGATGGAAATTCGTGATGAACAAACCATCAAAGCAAGTTGCTATTCTTATGTTATCTCATCATGAATCAGTCCGAATTTATACATTGAGATGATGGTTACTTATGTTGGTTACCATCAAGATTACGCTGGTCCATCAATGGAAAACCATCAAAAATTTTGACTTGGGTAGAATCGAGTTAACATATCTTACATATTATTGAATTGGAATTGTATTTTTGTAGTGGTCGATACACTACAGTACTCCCCCACCAGAATTATATCTGTGATAGAATTCGATGAAAGGATACCACTAGTTGATTCATTGCTGTTTTGTGAAAAGAAGGAAGAGCTGTATTAAGATCATTGTACTTTTGAGTGCTGATTCGGTGTTTGTAAAAAGTGCTTAATTTTCGATCTTTTAAAAGAGATTTTTTCTTGCTGTGCCGATTGTCGTTCGAAATTACAAAAAATGCATGATTTTTAGATTTTTTTTTTTTTTTTGCAATATTTATCAGAAACTGGTTATTTTATCATGATTAGGTGAAGTTCGTAAAAGTGTTGATACTATGTTCATAAATTAAGAATTTTAAACTAAAGAAATTTTTTTTTTATTACTGCACAGATTCTAATTATGGTTTTTTTTGTGGAAAGAGATCAAAAATATTTTTTGAGTGCTTAAAAAGTACTTAAAAGGTGCTTATTTTTTGCTGAAAAAAACGCACCTACGCACCCTGGTTAATTCTTACTAATTAAAACAAAAGTATAATAAAAAAAAATCGATTCTATTTTAATAATGGACTATTCGTATCTAATTTTTAAAAATCTACCATTATATAAAATGCATATGAAAACTATTTGTGGACATACTCATTTCAAATACTTGTATGGGTAGGGTGATGCAGTCAGAAGTGATTTCATCACACTGACCAGGAACAGAACAGACACTGTCCACTGGTGGGAGCACCAAGATGAAAGTCACATTCTCACTTAGCTCGATCACCTCCACATCATAATACCTGCGAAAGAATTCATTTAAGGATATCACCTACAAAAGTATTGTCCCTGGTCAAACTATTGGACGCACTATAAGTATCTATGTACAATCTTAATTATCAGATGATACTATACAGCTTTGTTGTTTTTACGAGGCTGAAACCGGTTTTCACTAGTTAACGTTCGCGTATCAAATGGTTAACGTTGTAATGCAATACGTTCAAAATAAATACAAATAGGAAGTATATAAAAATCTCCTGAATAAAAACCCATCACATGTATGTTTAAATATAAAAGAACTGCAGATAAACTCGTGCAAAACATGTAATTATGTATTAAAAAACTACAGTGCGTCTAATAATTTGATCTAATTATTACAATATAATAATATAATACCTGATATAATAAATATTCTATGTTTATATAATATATCGTCTAATTTATTCAATCGTCAAATTTATATTATATATAGCCTAATTTAACCAATTGATACGCGAACGTAAACTAGTGCAAACTGGTTTTGGTCGCGTAAAAACAATAAAGCTGTATAGTATCACCTGATAATTAAGATACCTGATAATTTTCGTAGAATCTTATAGTGCGTCTAATAATTTGGCCAGAGAATGTAATTTTAAAGAAAAATGGTAATGGTAAACCCAGATAATTCAGTTAAACTCAGAGTAAACAATCAAGTTTCAAATTACTGGAAAAATTCTTTTTTGAATGCAGACAAATTCTGAGATGGTTACTCTTAATACGCTGTAAGTTCTCTCTTCCATTAATTTGTTTGCATTTTGAAACTTCGTAACTTATTCTAAGTTTACCCAAACTCGTAACTATTTCTCAAATTGTAATTTACAAATGGTAGGGAAACAGAATTCGCGATGAAAAGTTTCTCCCGCGGTTGGTTGACCCTGTAAAGCTAAGCGCAGATGACGCTGGGGGTCAAAATTCGCCGAAAGACTTTCGGGTTACTACCTACTTCCGACTGAATTTTACGCCTGAGCTTGAAAAAACGCGCCATCCAATATTATTATACTTGTAGTGTCTTCAATGTAACGCGTTTTTTCAATTTAGCTTGCAACGAAAGCAACACCAAATGAATTCGCAATGAAGTTTGCTATGATGATACCCAAAATAGAACAAACGGCACTGTTTTATTCAAATATAGCCAAATAAGGGATAAGACTCAAAACATGGCAAAGCTTACTCTTTATTTATGCTGTTATATTAATTTTGTTAAATTTGTTTTAGGCTGACGACCTGTTAGAATTAACTTGTTCAGAACTGGAGGTAGGAAAAAGAAGTGTTAATCCAGGCTTCGAGAGTATACATATTTCTGTTAAGCCTAATTTCATAATTGCAATTAAGTACGCCGAAAAGTATAGTTGTTTATATCTGAATATACTGTAATGAAATGTTCGTGATACATTAAAAAAAAATAACGATTGCAAATCTTTCCTAAAACTTAAACAAAATATTAACCAGCGAGCCCCAAACTGCTCCCAATAAGCATTATTCCACTCTTTTTCACTCTGTCGAAATATAAACATAAAAACAAGAGCAGCTGTTTAAATACCCCGGATCAAAAAAAGAAGCGGAACCACCAATAGCGTGAGATATTAAAACAGACTCAACCACCCTTTAGTATCGTTTAAATATTGGCGTTTCAAACAGAAAGTCAATGCGGGTGCATTTGCATGGATTCTAACGAGGGAATCGCGTGTCACGATCCTGAAGGGGGGTTAAAATATAATGAATACAAACCTGTGGAAGTCTATCACATTTTCTGGAATGTCCAACTCAGTCAACAACTGCTTGGTAGCTGCCGAAAGCAATTTCTGGAATTTCATTTGGACTTCGTTTGGTCCACTTCCACTCCCCGAGGAGAGGCTTTTGAACCACTGCCATTCCTCACTATGGTGGAAACAAAAATAGATCAACTATCTCTCACTGCTATAGTGTGACTCTCAGGAGAACTCCTCTAGACATCAGTCTCGCGTCGTGGCGGGTACCATGGTTACGAGGAAAAGTCAGTTCGAATAGGGGTGTGGGGTGAATAGTTTTGTCTTGATCTAGGCATAGGTCAGCATGAATAAACCAATCAACACCTCTTTTCCTCCATTGCACCCCCATTAGAAATGTGCTCTCACTTGTTACCATAGCAGCAGACAGCGCTAGACTTTTAGTCCGGAAGAGTTCTCCTCAAAGCCGAACAATAAAAATACACTATTACGATTGACAAAGTATTTTACCATGAAACGTGCGGGTTGTCCCTGATTTTGGCGTGGGGCAAGACATTTGGCGTCATTCTAGGCACAACTACCCGTATAGCATCAACTGAGCTCTTTAGCTTCATGTATCCGACGTAGAGGCCCTTCGGTAATGGTTTATTGCTTACTTCACTGTACACAATCATCTCCTAGAAATCATAATAAAAATATGAGTTTTTAAACATTTGATTTCTCAGGAACTACTCGACCGACTAGTTCCGATCAAGTTTTGTTATTTTGTCATGTTTAATTACAATTCTTTAAATTGATGTAAAAAATTGTATACCTTACAATTCAATCTTTTTTTTTTGACTATTTGTAAATAAAATAAAAAATATTTAATAAACGTCATGTTTTGCATGGAATTATTTTTGGATAAACAAATTTTATAATTGCATGCAAATTTTTTATTAAAAAAACTTGCAAAAAATGTTTACGAGATATAAAATATGCGAAATATGCGAAGTAAAATTAACATTCAGGGGTCAAAGTTTTGGATCGCTCTTGTTACCAAAATATGAGAAACCTATTTTCCAGATTTTGAAGTTCTAGAATCTAAATCTGTCGAAAAAAAGGATATGCTTAGTCAGAGAATGTACATTTTTGTGTCTGGTTTCGTAACTAAAAATATCGAAACTCCTTTTTGAAAACGTCTCTAAACTCGATTCGAATTTTTTTTTTAAAAAAGAAAAAAAAAAGCTGAATTAAGAGAACACCTCAAAGTGGATAAAAAGTAAATAACTTTATTTTTCCTGTTTTCTGATGACACACTTAACTCATTCTATTCTTTTAATATCATTTTTCAAAAAATTTAAACAAAATAAAGTTTTAATGTATAATTTTCAAATTGTGTTATACGTATTTGTCAGATTAAGCTGACATTTAACAATAATATTTGTCTGACTGCCTTGAGATTTTATGTCTGACAAATTTGCCTTTATGAAGCCTTAATTCTACATTTTAAACACCGGAAATCCTAATTCTTCAGAAGGAAATTTTGCATTCCAAATCAGAAGTGGTAAAATTCACCGGGAAATTTTACATTTAAAATTTTTTTCTTCTCGGCCTATGTGGATTAATAATTGTAAATTTGTGCTTGTTTTCGAAATATGCATACTTCGTACATGCTCAGACCACACCTTAGTTCTCTCTCTCTCCGTATGCCTGTTTAGGCAGAGGGGTACGATTGTTCTTGTTTTCCAGTGGCGCCATCTATGGCCATGAATTCGACCTCTGCCACACCCTTACGTCACACCCGTTTACAGGGCGGATCTATTCATACATCCCTTCATTCATCCACAGATCGTAATTTTGACCTGAACCAGAGAACGATCGATCTCTAATCCAGTACCCCAAAGATATGGGAACATGGAGGACTTTGCGACTCGACAGGTTTAACGTGCACCAGTCACCATTTACAACACGGGAGTCTTCGGCCGGCGGGGTTTGAACCCACGAACTCTCGAACATGGGCCCAGCGCCCTACCGACAAGGCTATCTTGACCTCACACCTTAGTTGAAAGACATAATTACCTGGAGAGAGTCCAGAAGTAGGTCGTGTACACTGTCTGAGTTGTTGGCTCTCTTTCTCTGGATTTTGTGCAGAGGTGACCACCTGACAGATAAGGAAGCCGCCATGGATTTGGGATCCTGGACATGCTTCACAGTACATAAGACTGTTGTGCCTTCAGAGTCCTTGAGTGGGACGTAGAAAAGTTGTCCGAGATCTTGTAGTCCAAGTGCAGCCTGCAGAACAAAACATTTCATTTGTTACTTCATAGTTCCCATCAAATCAATAGGTGCACATTAACTATGACTGATGCAAATCGAAGATAAACTACAATCAAAGTCTTTCATAGCAGGCATTGTAAATAATAATTATAATATTATAATTATATTAATGAGGAGAGTATTTATATGTAATTATTTATATTAAGATGGAGAGTATTTATATATAATATGAATTGTAATATTATATATAAATACTCTCCATCTTAAAGAGGAGAGCAGTCGCAAGACTTGGCGAGGAATAGAAAAAAATATTTTTCAAGATCCTAAGAAGATCACTCGTGATCCTGGTCAAGATACTAATCACTTGTGATTTTTTATTATAACCGTCGTTGAATAGCCGACAAAATTTTTGATTTTACGACTACTAATGTTCAACTTCGTAGCCTTGTCATTTTGAACTCAATCCAGAAGACAAGGGAACTCCTGGATCGAGTATTCGGAAAAATTCGCTTTCGTGGTGAACTTTCAGATGGAACTAACCGGCATTTGCGTTACACAGAGAGGAAGACCACGAGAATCTCCGACGGTTAGCCTGACGGAATTCGTATCGACCAACCATTGCCGGGATCCGAACCAGGTTTATCTCATTAGAAGACGAACGCTCTATCCCCTGAGCCATCGCGGCTCTATCACTTGATACTAGTATCTTCAAGATTTGCTTCGAATTTGTTTCTTAAGAACGTACACTTTTATTATTGATATAGCAGGCGTGGATTGGGAAAATCCGCCCAGAATAGATAAACATCTAAAGTCCGATAGATTGGTGAAATAATTGAAGGAATTGCGCCTTTAATGATAGAATCATAAAACTTGGTACGCATGTACCACACATATAAAGCTTTAATTTTGGATGGGAGGCCATCTCAGATTCAGCCCATAATAATAATGGAATGTGATCAAAATGGCGACCCATTAAATGTTTGATGAGCTTTTTTTTTAAATATTTTTTTGTTGTTGATAATTTTGAATGATATCTGTTAAATAAATACTATTTTGGATATCTTTTGCATTTTTGGGGAAAGTGAGGTAATATGAGGGAGAGAATTGTATTTCTTCTAGCTACAGGCAAGCGAGGCATTGTTTCCGATGCACTTTTTTATGTTGAGGCCAATCTTGAAATGATGGAACTAAGAGTTTAGGCTCTAGCTATGTTTTAAAATGGCAGAGGAAAGATTCAAATGAGAGATATTTAGAAAAGGATTTCACCGTTAAAAACAGGAAACGGGACTTCTGTATTACACCATTTCTTATGGCAGCAGATCTTCCAGATATCTCATTTTAAATTGGGAAATAATATTGAGAAATTTTGTTTTGATTGTCGGAGATGCGATTCTTTTAAAGATAATTAACTCCACGCTTTAGGGATAGTGCGATTTAAAGGCAAATTTTCGTTTGTTGTCTATGATTATATTTAGAGTCCTATGTGATTTGAAAATGCACATTGATTACGGAACACTCTTTATATTTCATTCAGTTATTGGTTGTACTAATTATATTATAATTATAACCGTTGTTGAACAGCCGACCCAATTTTGGGTTTATGACTATTAATGTTCAACTCCGTAGCCTTGTAATTTTGAACCCAATCCAGAAGACAAGGGAACTCCTGGATCAGTACCCCCAGAGGTATGATTTGCTATGGAAACATGGAGGACTTTGAGACTCGACAGATTTAGTGTGCATCAGTCACGATTTACTACACGGGGAGTCTTCGGTCGGTGAGGATCGAACACATGACCTCTTGGACATGGTCCCAGTGTCCAAATAACCAGGCTATCCCGGCCCTGGCTGTACTAATTGTAAAAAGAAGTCTAGTTTAATTTTCCCACTCTCCACATTTTCCCTTTCTTTTCCGTGGTTTCAGCATGTCTTGTTTCTTCCCCGGCACAGTATACTCCAGTTACTTACTGTTACGTACTGACGCGGAGAAGAAAAAAAAAGCAAAATTTGCCGTTACCATGGCAACAGGTTGGGGAAAAGTGAGGACATCAATTTTATTTACAAAGAGTATGGAGTAGGAATGATGCTAAAACGCTAAACATTATTAGCTTCTCGATATAAGGATATTAAAGTAGCTATAAACTGAGTCTGACTTTCAGACTTACCTGCATTTGCTCAGCGGCTTGCAATAGTTTGCTTCTAAAATGAAGATTTGATGATGAATGACTTTTTTCCATGTCTTGTCTCAGAGTTTTCACATCTTCCCACGAGCTGCATGCTACCTGAAATGTTTATTTAAAAGAAACATTTGGTTAAATAAGTAAAGATGGAAAAAAAAACATTGTTAAGGTCTGGTTTCTTAGGACAAGCGCCTTATATGGGCGTCAGCGGGACGTCAACGTCCCGCTGACGCCAACAAAATACTGGTTTGTTAGCTTAAGGCCTGGTTTCTTAGAACTAGCTCCTTATCTAGGCGTCAGCGGAAAGTTGACGTAGAGCTGACGCCAAAAAATATTTTTTTTGTTAGCTCAGCGTGAGCAGTCGGCATATCTTTCATTGCGCATGCGTTAATAACGTAAACAAATACTTATTTTGAATTTGTATTGACTTTGTTTTTGTGGACCAGTGTTTTAGAGAACAAATAATGACTTCGCCCAGGAAAAAACACATTATAGCTGAGCTAAATGAAGGGTGCTATGTTTAATGAAGAAGCTATGTTTAATGTCAAAATCAAAATCTTGGCTGATTTCAATGTGCTGTTGGATGTTGTCCGCCATTGCTTCTGTGGTTAACGTCACACTGTAATCCAACTGCAGTTGAGTTGAACGGCAATTGTAGTTCAAGATGACCGTTCGATGACGCATACTATCAAACGCACAAATGGACCAATCAGAGGTTAGCGCTGATTTCCAGCTGACGGCGTCCTGTCCTAAGAAACCAGGCCTTTAGTTTTTATATTGCTAACGAGTTTGCATCGACACAAAAAGAAAGAAAAAAAATTAACGTGCTTAAGACCGATGTTTATAAAAAACCAATTGCAAAATCGACCATCCAAAACAAACGAAATACTACCTAGTAAACCTCAAATGTCTACACCTACATAAATCATTCCATCCAACTACTTTTTTAAAATGTAGCGACTACGAACTACTTTCGAAACGTAGTCAAAGCTACTTTTTCGCTACTTATAGAAGACAAACATAACTGGAGAACTTCATTTTCACCAACATTCAAGATGATTTTGAATAAAAAAAAATTGGGTTGGTTACATCTGAGGAGATATTAAGAAGTTTTAATTCATGCTGACATGAAATAGTTTTTTTTATTTTTTATTCTGAAGCACTTTTTTACGAATTTGTTCTTTCAACCTTCAAACTCTATACTTTTCTCGACGCTGATTTAAGAAATGCTGAGAAATTATCAAATATTTGTAATTTAAGTGATCAATATGATTTGTGATTTAAGTGATCTTTTTTATATTCCCCAAGAAATACAGTAGGGGGTGAAAAACAAAAACGGACTACTATTTTTTTTTTTTTTTTTTTTGATTTCCTAATGATCGGATCTTCACGTTCTAGGACTCAAACTTTTGATCCTAATGATCGGATGTTCACGTTCTAGGACTCAAACTTTTGATCTAATGATCGGATCTTCACGTTCCAGGACTAGATCTTAATGGTTCCAGGGGGTGACCGCTAGACCGATTTCGCACCCATTTTTCCGAGCATCAGTGAATCTTATTAACGCTCGGTCACAGAGGCATTCTCATTGCGTACGTTGACGCGCACGCGTGGGATTTGCACAAATCAGATTCGAAAAATGTTTTTGCGTTTGAACTTAGTTTCTTTATTTAACTCACGCTAAAAGTAGTTGCCAGTAGTCACTAGTAACTACTGTTTTTTTTTTGTAGCGCACTATGCTACAAACTACGGAATAAAGTGGCGACTACAGTAGTTTCGCGACTTGTAGCTGATAGAGAGTATCTTGAAATCAGAGAGCATTGCGGAACATAGAGTGTAACGTGGGACAGTATTGCGGGGTATAAACAGTAAAGAGAGTATTTTGGAGTTGTGTGACTTAGATAGCTTAGACCATTATGAAATTCGAGAGTGTGTTGGGGGACATAGATAGCTTAGACTATTGTGAAATTTGAGAGTGTGTCGTGGGGCATGGCTTAGAGCATTGTAAAATTAGAAAGTGTGTCGTGGGACATAGATAGCTTAGACCATTGTGAAATTTGAGAGTGTGTCGTAGAACATAGCTTAGAGCATTGTAAAATTAGAAAATGTGTCGTGGGACATAGATAGCTTAGACCATTGTGAAATTTGAGAGTGTGTCGTGGGACATAGATAGCTTAGATTATGTGAAATTCGAGAGTGTGTCGTGGGACATAGATAGCTTAGACCATTGTGAAATTCGAGAGTGTGTCGTGGGACATAAATAGTGGATAATTACTTTCATGATCCAATGGAAATCTGTGTTGAGAGGTGAAGTTTCATCCACTTCTAGAATGGGAAGTGTGTCTTCGGCTGTCACGATCATTCTATCCTCATGATACAACAAACACGCTAGGAATACACCCCTGAAAACAAATACAATTCTATTCAAACACTATTCTATTTTTATTTTTCATTTTTACAAAGAGGTAGAATGCGTACCTTTTCATATTTTTCTGAAACTTGGGTGCCGAAGTGAAGAGGTGTTTTATACTTTTCCGCACCTGTCTTCTCTGCTGCTGCGGAGTATCAGAGAGATCTGAAAATATTTTCTACTTCAATAATCCGATTACATTCCTATCATTTGAGTACATTTTAAATTTGTAGCAGTTTAGTACCACATGTTACACAAAAATAGGGCTGTTTTAATATCTGACATAAACTCTGCTTAAGATCAAAGCATTTTAAGATCAAAGCATTTTAAAACAAAGCTTTTAAAAGAGCAGGTACTGAGGATGGAACGTGAATAAAGTTTTTTCTTCTTCTTAATCTTACTATATACGTAATTACTAAACATATAATTCAAAAAAAAGAAAAGTCAATTACTACTTAGGTCAACAAAGAAACATTTCATTTTAGTTATTTTTTATAAAATAATTACAATTTTTTCACCCATATTGTCATCTACAACAAGTTTAAAAAAATGTATTTGAACTCGAATGGATAAATAATAAAGGTAATGTTTCCCTATAAGTATTTTTGCATCCCTAATTTAACAGTGTTTACCTGTACTGTTATTATTACGTTTTTGACTTTATTTTTTTCTCTCCTAAATTACGACTTTAAGAGGATTGTTTTTATTACTATTGTTAGAATAATACGATTCTATGTTACATTTTAAGATAAAGTTATTTAAATCGGTGTCTGAACTTTTTACAGTTATTATTCTTTGGTTTCAAATTGCATTAATATACTGTTATGAATTGCGGTAAAAAAGAGATTCGTTAAATGAACTAGAGATTAACTTTCTGCTTCAAGCAGAAAGAGATGAAAGCAAAAATTGTATTTAAAATATACCAAAGAGCCATTTCATTATGACCACCCTCCATCTATAACAATGGGCTATCCCAGGTTTTCATGGTTTCTCGCCCAGGGACAATGTTTTCATGGGGCACATTAGGACCCATCATCCTCAAAGAACAATCCCTGACGTCTGTAAGCTACTTGAACATAGTTGCAGACCAGGTTCACCCATTCATGGCAACAGTTTTTCCTGCTGGGGATGGTGTTTACCAACAGGATAATGCACCATGTCATAAGGGTCGAATCGTCGAGGAACATTCCAGTGACTTTCAAGTCATGTCTTGGCCCCCAAATTCACCTGACCTTAATCCAATAGAGCATTTGTGGTCCTACTTGGAAAACCAAATTCGTGCTGCCACGCTACCCACTCGTAATGTGAGGGAATTGCAGGAGCAGTTGGTGAGCGCTTGGTACCAGATACCTAAGACTACCTATCAGCACCTTGTGGAATCAATGCCATGGCGGGTGCTAGCAGTTTTGAGGGCTAAATGTGGTCCTACATGTTATTAGCATGGTGGTCATAATGCAATGGCTCTTCGGTGTACTACATCCGTTCGTTTGGTAAGAAAAAAATATTAAATTACAGTTGTGAGCTCACCACAAATTTGTTAAAACAATAAACTTTTAATTGAAAATGTTAGTTCAAAAAATGATTACTTGAAAAAATGATTACTTGAAAAAAATGATTACTTGAAAAAATGATTACTTGAAAAAATGATTACTTGAAAAAATGATTTATGTTCGCTAATCGATCTTAATATTATGGACATGGGCAGTGGCGGGACAAGTGTTCTTTTTAGTTGAATAACTTCACCTGTTTCATGCCAAGAAATAGCAATTACTGCGAAGCAATCATCGGGGTTGGTGAGCAATAGCGAACAGGGGGTAATTTGGTAATCTTAAAAAGTGCCTTCGGGCTAATTATGTTTTTTATCTTCTTTTTTTTAAAATGTTAGCCAGAGCCTTGATGTTTCAGGGGATAGAGCGTTCGCCTTCCAATGAGGTGAACCGGGTTCGAGTCCCAGCGATCACTGGTCGATACGAATTCCGCATCCGGCTCGCACCGACCACAGTGCTGACGTAAAATATCCTGAGTGGTAGATGGATCAAGGGTTAAAGTCCCCTTGTCATCAAGCTAACCATGGGAGGTTTTCGTGGTTTTCCTCTCCATGTAAGGCTAATGCAGGTTAGTTCCATCGAAAAATCCTCTACGAAGGCAAATTGCTTCCCATACTTGTTACAGGAGTTGCATTGTCTTCTAGATTGGGTTCAAAAGTACAAGGCTACGGAATTGGACATTAGTAGTCGTAAACCCAAAATTTAGGTCGGCTGTCGAACGACGGTTATAAAATGTTAGCAGGTGTTGTATTAAACAACAAATTCTTTTTTAATAACAAATTCACGATATTCTGTCAAATCTTAAAATATCCTATATATTTAAACAGCATTATGCTACTCATTTCAGATACTATGGTGTTATGTTATTTTTCCATAATACCTTCCTTTGTCGCTCCCCCCCCGTCTTTGTAAAATATTTGTTCTACAAATAATACTACAGATAATTAACAGATTGAAAGAGGTTTCTAAAATCCTCTCACCTTTAATCTCGCTGGCATTTCCAGGCCTCGAGTTGATGATCTGGTGAAAGAGGTCCTCCAATTTGCTGTTACGTCCTCCTGCAGCAGAGCGAGGAACTTTACCCTCCAGGTCACGCCAACCTACAATAAAATGTTGCTCATTGTCTTTATTATATTTTGACCATTACATGTTGTTACAACTTGTAGGATCTATTACATAGAAGTTTGGAAGCGAAAGTAAGTCTAAGTTTCAAGTATTAAAAATAAACCAATATTGAGTTCCTTTTTTTGCCACATCCTTCTACTTACCAATTTCCCTCTTTGAAGCTTGCCGCTTGGAAAGTCTTAAGGCCTGATTTTTTAAGACAAGCGCCTTCTCTGGGCGTCAGCGGGAAGTTGATGCACCGCTGACGCCAACAAAATACTCTTTTGTTAGCTCAGCGTGAGCAGTCGGTCCAACGCAGACAATATCTTGCATTGCGCATGCGTTAATAACGTAAACAAACATTTTGTCCAAGAAAAAACACATTATAGCTTAGCTAAATGAGGAAGAAGAGGAAGAAGAAGCTATATTTAATGTTAAAATCAAAATCATGACTGATTTCAATGCTCTGCTGGATGTTGTCCGCCTTGCTTCTGTCGTTAACGTTACGTTGTAATCCAACTGTAGTTGATTTGGACATCAGTCGTCGTTCAAGCTGAGCGTTCGATGACGTATGCTGTCTCACTCACAAATTGACCAATCAGGGGTTAGCACTAGCTTCATGCTGACGTTCTGTAACGCCGACTTGTCCTGAAAAACCAGGCCTTTAGTCTGCTAGGCGCCTGTTGCACGTGCATGTTGGCTTTTTGATCAACACGTGCGATGTTGTCATTGTTTCGGTTTAGGTGTAACAAGCCTCATTTCACTGAAACAAATTCAAGTAGAACGTTGATTTTGGGGAAGAAACAGGCACCTGTATAAATTCGGAGACATCCCGCGATGAACGCGTTCCCACTATGACCACAAGTAGATAAAATTTTCCATTTTTGATTTCTCTATACTCTTCGGATGGAGTTGAATCGTGATGCATCGTCGCCTGAGAAAAACGTCCTTTGCTGATCTGCCACGTTCTCTAGATGTTGCCGACCTTCAGTTGTCTGAATAGAGTGCACTACCTGCAGTGGGTTTTTCATTTGAATAGCCTTCTTGGGGAGAAGCAGCTCTCTCGCCATCTTGTTGTGAATAATCCTGCTATCCCCAACGATGCCTGAGCTCGACATTATTTTCTTCAACATGCGACTCTCAGCAATATAATTAGTTATTGCCCATCGAAAAGAAAAGGGGGTATATTTTGTTTTGCAGCAATCTGTTTTCTTAATAATATACTATTCGCGATGGCAACTCTCGAACACGTAATTTAGGAAGAAAACGGGTTTCATGTCTTGACCATCCTCTCCTCAAGGAAAGAACAACGATATTTTCCTCTTTCTTGATATTTTTCGTATTTAATTATCAAAAACATTTTTTAAAATTCCCACGACGCTTTCTTTTAGAGCTATGTTTAATGTAGTTTTGATTAATCATATGGTTTCCTGACCTATAAGTTTTTAATCTATTTGAAAATCAAGACAGAAACTAACGTTCTTCCATCTCTTAAGACTCTCCACACGCTAATTGTGAAAACGTGCGAAGTATTCTAATAGGTAGAGAGTTCTGCTCTACACCACCTGTAGCCCATTTCGATCGCCAGTGGACAACTTTCTTCCCACCCCAAAAAATGATGAGTAAATTCTATAAAGAAAACAAGCCTTTATATTTGACGTGATAATTTTCTGGACTCTTTTTTTTCTTCTTCTTTTTTTCCATCGATAAATCTATGATCGATGATCTAGATCAGGGGTGTCAAACTCAAAAGCTAACTTGGGCCAAATAAACAATGCTTAACTTTAGGTGGGCCGCAAAAAAAAAAATCAATGTTCATCGAAACAAATAGTTCTATTTTGAATAGTACATTCTAATAAACATGTATAAAGTTAAATTATTGCTTACGTTCTGATACTTCACATCTCTTCTCTGCTATCATCTTTTCTATTTCGGGAGAAATTTTATAGGCCGAGACTACTTTCAAAATTGACCAAATGTGAGCGTTATTAATACGGTTTCGGACAGGAGATTTATTTCCATTCATAACAGAAAATAATTGCTTTCACTGATAAGTACTTCCAAACATGGAAATAATTTCAGATGCGAGTTTTCGCGTATTTTTAAACCTTGCCGGTAAATATTCGTAACATTCAAGCACACCCACTTCAATGAATTTTGTCTTCAACTTTGAGTCTCACTGAATCTCAATCACCTCCATTTGCATACAACTGGATACTGATTCTATATTTATTGAGAAAATCAAAGAAAACAAACAAAATTTGTCTTTCAAAGAATTATAATCTTTAAATCTTGTTTCAAAATCTGTTCTAAGATTAAAATTTTTTTTCCGCGTATTTTTTATGCGATGAAGTATCATCTGAACTAGATTTGTTCTTGTTACGCGTTGGGAAGTGCGTTAAATTTTCATTTTTCAGTTGCCTTTCCCAAAGAAATAGTTTACATTTGAATACATTAATTATGTCTAACATGTTCGTAATGATTTGATGATCTGTACCTTGTAACAATAAATTTAAATCGGATAAGTGTTTAGTTACATAAAAGATAAATCTTGCAACCATATTTGATCGGAGAACAAGCTTGTATCTCGATTTTTAGTTTATAAAAACTTACATATTTCTTCTTTCGCATCCCAGAATTGTTTGAGAGCCTTGGAGTAAGATAACCAACGTACCTCGCTATAGTAGGATAAACCTGAATATGCACTATCTAACTGATAGCTTAGTGTGAAACGGACTCCATTTCATCCAATTAGAATTTTACATTTTCGCGCGTACAATTTAAAATGATCCGTATTGTTTATAAATAAAGTATATTATAATTTCATATGATGGTTTCGTTTCTAATTCACATTTCCATTTTATTTTTACCTTGTTTCGGATATATTAACTGGGCTACAAAAATGTTCATCTCGGGCCGCAAGTTTGACACCCCTGATCTAGATTGTTGATCTAGTTACTTTTCATACTCACTCAACAGTTCGTATTTTTATTTCTCATTCGATTTCTAGTGTTTCCTCTTTCTGGGTTGCGAAGAATACATTTGCAATTGTACTTTCCACTCCACAGATTTATAGTTTCCTCTCTGCATATAAATTCATTATTTTCTGAGACTAAATTGATGCGTAATGAAAACAATTTAAAATGATCCGTATTGTTTGTAAATAAAGTATATTATAATTTCATATGATGGTTTCGTTTCTAATTCACATTTCCATTTTATTTTTACCTTGTTTCGGATATATTAACTGGGCCACAAAAATGTTCATCTCGGGCCGCAAGTTTGACACCCCTGATCTAGATTGTTGATCTAGTTACTTTTCATACTCACTCAACAGTTCGTATTTTTATTTCTCATTCGATTTCTAGTGTTTCCTCTTTCTGGGTTGCGAAGAATACATTTGCAATTGTACTTTCCACTCCACAGATTTATAGTTTCTTCTCTGCATACAAATTCATTATTTTCTGAGACTAAATTGATGCGTAATGAAAACAATTTAAAATGACCGGAATTGTTTATAAATAAAGTATATTATAATTTGATATGATGGTTTAGTTTCTAATTCACATTTCCATTTTATTTTTACTTTGTTTCGGATATATTAACTGGGCCACAAAAATGTTCATCTCGGGCCGCAAGTTTGACACCCCTGATCTAGATTGTTGATCTAGTTACTTTTCATACTCACTCAACAGTTCGTATTTTTATTTCTCATTCGATTTCTAGTGTTTCCTCTTTCTGGGTTGCGAAGAATACATTTGCAATTGTACTTTCCACTCCACAGATTTATAGTTTCCTCTCTGCATATAAATTCATTATTTTCTGAGACTAAATTGATGCGTAATGAAAACAATTTAAAATGATCCGTATTGTTTGTAAATAAAGTATATTATAATTTCATATGATGGTTTCGTTTCTAATTCACATTTCCATTTTATTTTTACTTTGTTTCGGATATATTAACTGGGCCACAAAAATGTTCATCTCGAGCCGCAAGTTTGACACCCCTGATCTAGATTGTTGATCTAGTTACTTTTCATACTCACTCAACAGTTCGTATTTTTATTTCTCATTCGATTTCTAGTGTTTCCTCTTTCTGGGTTGCGAAGAATACATTTGCAATTGTACTTTCCACTCCACAGATTTATAGTTTCCTCTCTGCATATAAATTCATTATTTTCTGAGACTAAATTGATGCGTAATGAAAACAATTTAAAATGATCCGTATTGTTTGTAAATAAAGTATATTATAATTTCATATGATGGTTTCGTTTCTAATTCACATTTCCATTTTATTTTTACTTTGTTTCGGATATATTAACTGGGCCACAAAAATGTTCATCTCGAGCCGCAAGTTTGACACCCCTGATCTAGATTGTTGATCTAGTTACTTTTCATACTCACTCAACAGTTCGTATTTTTATTTCTCATTCGATTTCTAGTGTTTCCTCTTTCTGGGTTGCGAAGAATACATTTGCAATTGTACTTTCCACTCCACAGATTTATAGTTTCTTCTCTGCATACAAATTCATTATTTTCTGAGACTAAATTGATGCGTAATGAAAACAATTTAAAATGACCGGAATTGTTTATAAATAAAGTATATTATAATTTTATATGATGGTTTAGTTTCTAATTCACATTTCCATTTTATTTTTACTTTGTTTCGGATATATTAACTGGGCCACAAAAATGTTCATCTCGGGCCGCAAGTTTGACACCCCTGATCTAGATTGTTGATCTAGTTACTTTTCATACTCACTCAACAGTTCGTATTTTTATTTCTCATTCGATTTCTAGTGTTTCCTCTTTCTGGGTTGCGAAGAATACATTTGCAATTGTACTTTCCACTCCACAGATTTATAGTTTCTTCTCTGCATACAAATTCATTATTTTCTGAGACTAAATTGATGCGTAATGAAAACAATTTAAAATGACCGGAATTGTTTATAAATAAAGTATATTATAATTTTATATGATGGTTTAGTTTCTAATTCACATTTCCATTTTATTTTTACTTTGTTTCGGATATATTAACTGGGCCACAAAAATGTTCATCTCGGGCCGCAAGTTTGACACCCCTGATCTAGATTGTTGATCTAGTTACTTTTCATACTCACTCAACAGTTCGTATTTTTATTTCTCATTCGATTTCTAGTGTTTCCTCTTTCTGGGTTGCGAAGAATACATTTGCAATTGTACTTTCCACTCCACAGATTTATAGTTTCCTCTCTGCATATAAATTCATTATTTTCTGAGACTAAATTGATGCGTAATGAAAACAATTTAAAATGATCCGTATTGTTTGTAAATAAAGTATATTATAATTTCATATGATGGTTTAGTTTCTAATTCACATTTCCATTTTATTTTTACTTTGTTTCGGATATATTAACTGGGCCACAAAAATGTTCATCTCGGGCCGCAAGTTTGACACCCCTGATCTAGATTGTTGATCTAGTTACTTTTCATACTCACTCAACAGTTCGTATTTTTATTTCTCATTCGATTTCTAGTGTTTCCTCTTTCTGGGTTGCGAAGAATACATTTGCAATTGTACTTTCCACTCCACAGATTTATAGTTTCTTCTCTGCATACAAATTCATTATTTTCTGAGACTAAATTGATGCGTAATGAAAACAATTTAAAATGACCGGAATTGTTTATAAATAAAGTATATTATAATTTTATATGATGGTTTAGTTTCTAATTCACATTTCCATTTTATTTTTACTTTGTTTCGGATATATTAACTGGGCCACAAAAATGTTCATCTCGGGCCGCAAGTTTGACACCCCTGATCTAGATTGTTGATCTAGTTACTTTTCATACTCACTCAACAGTTCGTATTTTTATTTCTCATTCGATTTCTAGTGTTTCCTCTTTCTGGGTTGCGAAGAATACATTTGCAATTGTACTTTCCACTCCACAGATTTATAGTTTCCTCTCTGCATATAAATTCATTATTTTCTGAGACTAAATTGATGCGTAATGAAAACAATTTAAAATGATCCGTATTGTTTGTAAATAAAGTATATTATAATTTCATATGATGGTTTAGTTTCTAATTCACATTTCCATTTTATTTTTACTTTGTTTCGGATATATTAACTGGGCCACAAAAATGTTCATCTCGGGCCGCAAGTTTGACACCCCTGATCTAGATTGTTGATCTAGTTACTTTTCATACTCACTCAACAGTTCGTATTTTTATTTCTCATTCGATTTCTAGTGTTTCCTCTTTCTGGGTTGCGAAGAATACATTTGCAATTGTACTTTCCACTCCACAGATTTATAGTTTCTTCTCTGCATACAAATTCATTATTTTCTGAGACTAAATTGATGCGTAATGAAAACAATTTAAAATGACCGGAATTGTTTATAAATAAAGTATATTATAATTTTATATGATGGTTTAGTTTCTAATTCACATTTCCATTTTATTTTTACTTTGTTTCGGATATATTAACTGGGCCACAAAAATGTTCATCTCGGGCCGCAAGTTTGACACCCCTGATCTAGATTGTTGATCTAGTTACTTTTCATACTCACTCAACAGTTCGTATTTTTATTTCTCATTCGATTTCTAGTGTTTCCTCTTTCTGGGTTGCGAAGAATACATTTGCAATTGTACTTTCCACTCCACAGATTTATAGTTTCCTCTCTGCATATAAATTCATTATTTTCTGAGACTAAATTGATGCGTAATGAAAACAATTTAAAATGATCCGTATTGTTTGTAAATAAAGTATATTATAATTTCATATGATGGTTTCGTTTCTAATTCACATTTCCATTTTATTTTTACTTTGTTTCGGATATATTAACTGGGCCACAAAAATGTTCATCTCGAGCCGCAAGTTTGACACCCCTGATCTAGATTGTTGATCTAGTTACTTTTCATACTCACTCAACAGTTCGTATTTTTATTTCTCATTCGATTTCTAGTGTTTCCTCTTTCTGGGTTGCGAAGAATACATTTGCAATTGTACTTTCCACTCCACAGATTTATAGTTTCTTCTCTGCATACAAATTCATTATTTTCTGAGACTAAATTGATGCGTAATGAAAACAATTTCTTCATTTAAAACCTTGCTTAACGATTGCATTGCATCCTCGAAATAAATGTTTAGTTAATAGTATTCCTTCAATAATTGGTTATCAACCAAACTTTTAACTTATTGACTACTAATGGTTAGTTTAATTGTGAAAGTGTGGTAATAATTATTTTTTCCTCATTTTGTTATTGACTTATCCACAAGTTCAAAAAAAAAAATCAATTTTAATTAATGGTTAATTTAATGAAGTTAATTTTTAATAATAATTTTTTAAAAATAATTTTTGAATTTAATTATTCGATTTTTTTGAATTCATTTCTTTAAATTTGTATTAGGGTACATTAGTATTATGATTTGTGTTTAAATTTACGCGTCGTTTTACCATTCATAAGAATTTTCTATAATTAATAAATTTTAAAAGTTCGCAAACGGTCAAAAATTTGAGAAAATTAATATACCACAACAGAAATACAGTCTAGAGTATTGTCTCTTATTTGGGGGCAGTGGTGAACTGTGCTCAGTAATTGCCTAAATTATAACCCCCTATGCTGATTGCGCTTCTAGTTAGTTACGCTTCTATGTTCTCTCTTCTCATTGGCATGTGAGGAGTGCAATTTATAAGAGTCAAGCACTATTTTGGTAACCGGCTTCTACTTGGCCGAGAAATATATCAAAATATATTATGCCAAGTTATTAAATTTGAGATATTGCAATCAGGAGTAGATTTAAAATTAGAATAAAATACATTTAAAAATGCTTTATTTAAGCATTAAACGAACTATTCTCAGCAAATTTTAAAAATGCTTTAAAATCTTACTCTTTTTTTTCTTTTATTTTTTTCCTTACATATATTTATAGATATTTTTATTTCACGATTTTCTCACTAATTTAGCATAGGACATTATTTATAAAATTAATTAATAGATACTTTCCTTCTGAATTTTTTTTTGTGGAATAAGAAGAGGTCTCCTCATACGGTAACTTACTACTTATCATTTTAAAAATCCTTTCAGAATTTTTATTTAATGATAATTTTAGGGCAAAATGCATAGATTTTATGAGAGTAAAATCATTCGCTTAAATATTTTTATATAAATATGAGTGTTTGCATAAATCTTTGTCTAATTTATAAAAGTCAGTCAGTTAGATTTAACAACCTTAAGAAAGATTTTTTAAAAAAAATTTTGTTAACTTATCCTGGGACGTATAGCTATGCCTAAGAAAATTGATGCTTAAATATTTTATTTCTTTATTCATTTATTATTATTATATTTATTTATTTAAAAATTTGAGAAACTAATAACACAACAGAAATACAGTCCAGAGTGTTGTCTCTTATTTGGCTATTCGGGTATGATGTCAACGTTTGTTATTTTTTGGGCAGCATGAGTTCGTTTATTGTTTGTTTCGTTGCAAGTTAAATTAAGAGAAAAAAGGCATTATTTGTAAACACTACTAGTATAATAATATTGGATAATCAGCCTTTTTATTCTTAGGGAAGTAAGTCTTAATTTTTATTCATAATGAATTTTAACCCCCCGTTGTCAACTGTCCTTCGCTTTATATGGTTATCCCTCCATACAATGAGAATGTTTGAATTCATTCAGGATTAAATCTTATAGTTCACGTATAAGAGTGATAAAAAAGAAAGAAAACTTACAGGAGGGGGTGGCGGAGAGTGGAGAGGCGCTCTTCCAGGAACTGAATCCTTTGACGTTGCCGGCTGAGACCCTCACGAAATACGTGCTTCCTTGGGTGAGGTCCGGTATCATCAACTCTAGCTTCTGAACGTCTGTAACTTCACGGCAACCGGACAGCAGAGAGAAATCCTCGTAGCAGCTCCATTCCACTATACAATAGAACAAGTTTTCTTCACTCATTACTTTGGCTTTTTTTTGTTATTTGAGAACGACCCATGTATCGTGCGTGGGAAAATGTTATTATTTTTTCATATTTCTTTCACAATAAAAACATTTTAAATACCTTGAACTTGAAGCAAAGATACCATTTTAAAACTATAATAATAATATAAGTGTCTACAGTATATATATATATATATATATATATATATATATAAAATTTGGAGCAACATGCATATTTTAGAGAGGGAATAATGAAAAAAAACCTTTATATTTGGTGACAATGCTCTCTTCCTGTTGAGAAGTTTGTGGTTGAGTAAATTTCACTTTCAGGGATCTTGTGCCAACTACTTCCAACTGAACACTCGAGGGTGGATCAGGAGGTTCTGCAAAAATAAATGACTCATAATATAATAAAAGCAAAACGGAAAAAAAAAAAAAAAAAAAACGAAAAAAAAAAAATTCTGAGGGAAAAAAAAAAAAAACGCCTTGAGAACTTTTGATCGCACGTTCGCAATTTTGAATATAATTCCCTTGCTTCGTAATTATAACGATAACGTTAATTTTAATTTATTGGATAATAAGTATTCAAAAAATATCTGCATTGTTGATTTATAAGATGAAAGAAATTATATTAAATTTAATATAAATAAACTAATCACAGGGAATTCTAATGCTTCTGAAAACCAAGGGTGCCAAGCTAAATAAATGCCAACACTGAACTTAATTTGACTAATTAACACGTTTCTGCGTTGTTCAGCAGAATTTTCAGAAAAAAAGCTCACTGACAGCAAAATGCAGCTTTCCACGAGAATGGTCCCTATTTATTTTATTGGTCTATTTTTACAGCAAACATAACAGTTAACGTACCAAAAACGTACAGTAACCACTAACTTTTTCTTGAAGTCATTCATACCTTCATTTATTTTTTACTTCATCATTATTAATTTTTTACCTCAGTTCTAAAAAATTTAATTAAAAAAAAAAATCTTAATTTAAATTTTCCCAGCATTTCGAAACACCAAGGAGGGAAATATAGCAATAATTATGAAAAAGTAGTATTTTTATATACTTTTAATAGAAAATATATGTTAATTTTTTTTTAAAAGGAAAAAAAAAAATTCGAAAAATTTTAAAAACAAATTGAAAATTGATAGTAACTGTAGCACTAAATTAAGACCAGACTTTTTCTCAAGACTGATTTCAGTCCTGAGGATTGAAGAGTGGTGGAAAACATTTATTTATATACCATTTTTTATCAAATAAATAAAATTAAAGGACTTTGTAGTAACGTTTGTTTATAAAAAAAGAAGAAAAATAGATGAACATTTTCAAAATTTCGAAAAAAAAAAGGTTATCTAACTAACGTAATTAAATTCCATATAAAATCATTGCGTTAATTGTATGCAATAGTTAAAAATTTCTCTGTTAACTAAATTTATAATTTCTCTAAAATCATCAATATAAAATAAACTATAATTTAATTATAATTAAATTACAGTTATTATAATTACAATTATTTATAATTAAAATTCAGCCGTATTAATTTCTTTTATAACCGTCTGTGAACAGCCGACCCAATTTTTGAGTTTACGACTACTAACGCTCAACTCCGCAGCCTTGTTATTTTGAACCCAATCCAGAAGACAAGGGAACTCCTGGATCAAGTATTGGGAGGAATTTTCCTTCGTTGCTGACTTTTTGGTGAAACTAACACGCATTTGGGTTACATGGAGTGGAAAACCATGAAAACCTCCCTCGGTGAGTCTGACGGCAAAGGTTCTCGAACCCATGATCCGTCTACTACTGATGATATTTCACGTCAGTACTATGGTCGGTGCAAGCCGGATGCGGATTCGTATCAACCAGCCATCGCCGGGATTCGAACCTGGTTCACCTCATTGGAAAACGAATGCTCAATCCCCCAAGCCACCGCGAATAAATTAACTTTGAATCAATGATTTGAGTCCTTAGGATTGAAAGTCATAATTGAGGATGTTTTATTTTTCCCAATTTAACGTCCTCTAATAAACCTATTAACTTCTTTCCACACTTTCGTATTTTTTTGACCAATGATCAGTGTAATGAATAATAAAAATGGCTAGTTTATTTATGAATATTACCTGATAAAAATGGTTAGTTTATTTATCAATTTAAATAATCATTAAATTAATGGTCACCAACGGTCACATTGTGACTAAGTCTAATAAATGGCGATCAGTTATCACCAGTGCGTCACTCTTTTTCATTGAAAATGCACCCCATCTGCATTTTATTATTATTATTTTTTATTATTGTTATTATTTTGATATTATTATTATTTTGCGTTTTATTATTATTATTATTATTTATTTATTGAACTCTCAGGGGATAGAGCGTTCGCCTTCCAATGGCGTGAATCGGGTTCGAAACCCAGACATGGCTGATTGATACGAATTCCGCATCCGGCTTGCTCTGCCCACAGTGCTGACGTAAAATATCCTCAGTGGTACATGGATCACGTGTTAGAGTCCCCTTGCTATCATACTAACAGTGGGAGTTTCTCGTGGTCTTCCTCTTCATGTAAAGCAAATACGATTAGTTCCATCAAAAAGACCTCCACGGAGGCAACTTTCGCCCAATACTTGATCCAGGAGTTCCCTTGTCTTCTGGATTGAGTTCAAAATTACAAGGCCACGGAGTTGAATATCAGTAGCCGTAAACTCAAAAAATTGGGTCGGCTATTCAACGACGGTTATAAAATAAAATAATAGTCTGAATGTTACTTAATTTCGAGCTTGTTTCTTGCGATTTTTCTTCATTTTTGAAATGACTCTTGAAATATTTATTAGATTTTGAAGAATACAACAAAAGAAATGTCTTTCATTATTAATTTTACACTTTCGAAAAAGCAGCCTAATTTTGACCTGATGACGAAGGTCAGACCTAGTTTCCAGTGCTATTTTCGCTTCATTTCCGAGGTCTGCGCGCTCGCTCAGAGTTTCATTATGCGTCTGGTGCATGATGCGTTATTGTTTAAAAATGGTGAGTTGAAATTTCAATGCTAATTCAAAAGACAGCGGAATTTATTCCATTATTTACGCCATTGTTTATTCAGATAAAAGTTTTTTTTTAAAAAAACTATTGGCGCAACCGTTACGGGTGCAGTTATTGACAATGAGTTTTCTTTGAGTCTCTCTTTCAGAAGTGAAGTTTCTTTTTAATGTTTGTTTTATATTTAACGTGTCGAGGAAAGTGAAAATGGGTCAATATATCAATTTAGTTTCAACAAAAAGAAAATGGCGGTTTAATTTCGGTGTTGAATTTATTTATGCAGAATATTTAAATTAATATTCTATATGGTGGTAACTGGCTTTCATTTGAAAAAAAAAAGGAAAAGAAAAATACTTCGAAACAGTTTAATTTTATATCTCATTGCAAAATATTAACAAACGCGAAATATCAGATTTCGCGAAATATCCGATACTGCGATTTTGCGAACGCGAAATATTCGATCCGAAATATCCGAGATTTTCTTAAAGTGGTAACAAAATCTATACTTGAATGTTTTTTTTTCTTCATAGCTGATTTATAATGATTATTACCATTACTAAATCTATAATATTTAAACAAAATAATACTTATAAATTAATAGAAACAAAAATAATTTAAACAATTAAATAATTTAAACAATTAAATAATTTAAACAATTAAATAATTTAAACAATTAAATAATTTAAGCAAATATAAATAATTTAAGCAAATATAAATAATTTAAATGGGAAATATTTTGAACAAAAGTTCTTATTTTTTTTTTACAAAATATTTGCTTAATTCCTGATTACTAATTCAACTGTTATTTTGCTACAAGATTTTTATTTTTTCATCAGATGCCTAAAAACGCCCTTCATCTGCGACAAAATAAACACTCCAGAAAGGTTATACATTAATATTTTAATAAATAAGAATTAAAAGACAGGTTTAAACACATGTTTCAACTACATGTTTTAACAGATATATAAATGGATAGATATAGTCATATTTTTAAGTTTTATAATAATTCTATTCGTTTAAGTTTGAATATTAACATTATTTTGCAAAAATTTCAAATCTTGGTGGGTTATTTAAAAAATGTGATTAAAAAGAGGCTGTCATTTTACTCAATACAGAGCTTAAAAGACAAGATGGTAAAGACTTAGAATAAAATAAAATTAACTATTTAGGTATTTAAATTTTAATATATATGAAAAGAAACAAGCATAATTTGTTGAGGAATTACAAATAATTGAGTAATGAAAATAATTTAATCATATTTTTTAGGTATTTTTATATTTCAATTCAAAATATTCATCGCTAGCAACAAAAATGCTAGGCTAAAAAAGGCGAATAATTTCGCTTAATGAAGAAATAGTAATAATCAGGTTTAGGATGCTGATGATGTGAATGCATTATTTTATTTATGTTATTTTGCGTTTTTTTCCCATTACAGAGCTTTATAAAATTTTTTGTTCATTTTTATGAATTTTGAATGATAAGTTTAATTTAAAAAGCAATTTTCTTCTGAATTAAGTTTTTTCTTTACAAATCAGTGTAAAATTCCGCTACAATAAATTTTGAATTTCAACAAAGTTTTCAAGATATAAAATTTTTTCTTTCGGACAAGTAGGAAATCCTTTAATTTGTAAAAAAACAGAAACATTTAATACTGCGATATCGATGTCCCTGAAGGTAGTAACTAAAAATTATAGCGTTTTTATTAATGAGTTATTTATTTACATTTTATTTTATTTATAAATTACATACTTATTTTAATTATTACTTTCTTTTTTATTAAATTTATATATGCAAGTAACGATTTGCAATTTCAAAAATTTTTTAATATGAATCCTAATTTCTAAAATTTCTTTTCATTTTAGGGTTTTTAGAGGCTATTATTAGGGTGATGGGAAATGTAAAAAATTACATTCATCATCACTCTAATAATATGTATATTTATAACCGTCGTTGAACAGCCGACCCAATTTTGGGCTTACGACTGCTCATGTTCAACTCCGTAGCCTTGTAATTTTGAACCCAATCCCGAAGACAAGGGAACTCCTGGATCAAGTATTGGGAGAAATTTACCTTCGTGGAGGAATTTTTGGTGAAACTAACGCGCATTTGTGTTACAGGGATAGGAAAACCATGAAAACCTCCCACGGTGAGTCTGACGGCAAAGGTACTCTAACCCATAATCCGTCTACCACTGAGGATATTTCAGCAATGTGGTCAGTGCGAGCCGGGTGCGGAATTCGTATCGACCGGTCATCGCTGGGATTAGATCCCGGTTCACTTCATTGGAAAACGAATGCTCTATCCCCCAAGCCACCACGAATAAATTAACTTCGAATCAATGATTTGAGTCCTTCTGATCATTTTATTTTTATTTTATAACAGTCTGAATGAGCTGTGATGGCTCAGGGGATAGAGCGTTCCCCTTCCAATGAGGTTAACCGGGTCCGAAACCCAGAGATGACTGATCAATACGAATTCCGCACCCGGCCTGCTCTGACCACACTGCTGACGTAAAATATCCTCAGTGGTACATGGATCACGGGTTAGAGTCATCTTGCTATCAGGCTAACCGTGGGAGGTTCTCGTGGTCTCTCTCTCTCCATGTAACGCAAATGCGGGTTAGCTCAATCAAAAAAAGTCCTCCACGAAGTAAAAATTTTCTCAATACTTGATCCAGGAGTTCCCCTGTCTCCTGGATTGGGTTCAAGACTACAAGGCTACGGAGTTGAACATTTACAGTCGTAAACCCAAAAATTGTGTCGGCTGTTCAACGATGGTTATAAAATAAAATTTTTAGGCATTGTATGAAATACTAGTGATGAAATCTATTTCAGCTGCATGCCCTATCTACTAATCGCTACAGGAGATTTTAAATAAACTTACTTAGATGATCAAATCCTGTCTTCATCCTCTTGAGCAGTTGATGTCGCCGTTGCCATACTGACAACTGCCTCTCCTTCTCCTGCAACAAAAGAAATTATTCCTTATAAACAGCCGTTCCCAAATGGAGTAAAGGGGTTCCGCTAGTTGATACTTTTTAAAACCAGTCATGCGCTTTGAAACATCAGATTATATTTAGATACAACCTACAATTCATGATTCATTAAATCTTTCGGTTGTTTTATTAGATTATTCCAAATAAAATGCCAATAAAAACAACGGCATTTCTTAAAAGATCGTACTAATAATATATTAAACAAATTAGAAAAAAAAATGAGCATTTATAATCCATTTCATTAGTATTTCCTATCTCGCTTTTCAAAATAAAGTATAATAATTCTAAAATAAGGAAATATGTTTCCCTAATAAAAATGTTCAAAATCTGTTTTCATCTCGAAAATAATCATAATTCGGCTTATTTTATTGGTTAATGTATATATGTTACCGTGAATGATAGAAATCATGAGAATGTCGACAATTAATAGTCACTTAGGTGAATGCCCGAAATATTTGTTATATCCGATTTGATAATAATCTATTCGTTGATATTATTATATTTATTCGATATTTTAATATCTGCTGAGGATAGATTAGGAGAAACATCAGTGTTCGGAGTAACGGTTGATTGCATACTGGGCAGTGGCACTTGACCTTAAAAAAGCATTGATGTAGGGCATACCGGGCAAATATGTACCAGGCAGTGGCACTTAACTATACGTGGAATATATTTAGGGGCATTTAGAAAAGCGACTATGTGATTGTCAACAGTCATCGGTGGAAGTCAATAACCACCAATTTCGGTCATTTACAGTAACATATACACCAAAAATAAATTCAAAACTAGCCTAGATATGCAATAAGGAATGCAAATTTAACTAACAAAAAATAAAATCTAATTCAAGATTATTAGTGATAAAACGGTGAAAAATCTTCTTTCCTCTAATGTCTGTCTAATTTTTCAATAAATATGGGTTATTGGCTTCCTGGTTCTTTTTTACCTCTCAATAATGTTTCATTGAATTTTGTAGAAGGAAAAAAAAAAAATTCTCAATTGGGTTCTTGATCAAACTGCATAGTATCAAATATACGCCTATTTTTAAAACCTTTCATTAACATCGAAGAAATTAGAAATTAAGTAAAAAAAAAAAAAACTCACATCTTTTTTTGTATCAAATAGTTTATTGAATGATTTGCAATTATTATTTTTTAGAAAAATTGCATTACGCAATTGTAATTTTCCATTTAAATATGTCTTCATTTCACAAAATGAATCATACAATAAGAAATAATCTTGAGCTTGTATTTATACATATATACATGTATATAAACTAGATCAAGATTTTTTTTATTGTATGATTCATTTTGTTTGCATCCTTAGCATAATAAATAAATACAAAAAGAAACACGAAGAAAATTAAGAAAAACAATAAGTTTTATTTACTGCGCATAAGTTGCAAACAAGTAAATAGAACTCATAAAATAAGTTCAAAATATAGAGAAAACATGGAAAAAATTACAGAACAATGAAAAAAGGGGGAAAAGGAAAAATACTAATAAAAATAAAAATAACAAGAAACCGGGGGGGGGGGGGAATCCGAAAAAAGGAAAAAAATTGATAAAAATCCTGAAAATAAAAGATATAATCTTTTTATCAGCTCACACGATTATATCAGCAAAAAGGAGTGCCTTCTAATATTGTATCAATGTAGCCAAAACAAAATATATCAATACAATAGTGTGAGGAGCACTCAAAATAAAATTTTTCAAAAAAATTACAACAAATAAAATAGAACACAATAAGTAAAAATATCACATAAAAACAGAAAATAAAATATAAAGAAAAAACAGAAAGCGAGTAGCTAATTCAAATTAACTTACATGAACAGAAAACTTTTCCTAAATAATAAGGAATTTAAATATTTCCACCTTGTATGCATATATATATATATATATATATATATATATATGCATACAAGGTGGAAATATTTAAATTCCTTATTATTTAGGACATTTTTAATCACAAGAGGACATTATTAGTAGAAGATGTGGGAAAAACAGTGAAATAAAGAAAAAAAGAGTGTTGATAAGAATTGACCTGAAATGGGTATTGTCTTAAAGATTCAAAAAGAACATTTTTTATGTCGTCAAATTAGAATTAGGAGAATAAGACTATTTATAGCAGTCTTATTCTCCTAAAAGAAATTAAATCCTTGCATACAAAATGTAAGATTCAAATTAATTCGGATTACCTGAAACTTGACCATGAGTATCCATGCTTTTTAAACCCACATTCTGATAGCAAACAACGTGTGTGTCTGGGCAAGCAGCAGAATAGACAACAAATACACACGGGATAAGTTTTTGACAGGGACGCGGGTTACCTACAAACCGGATCTGAGAAACCGAGAGGGAAAAATAAAAAAAAAATAAAAAAAGTAAAAAAAGTAAAAAAAACCGAAGAACAACCGAAAACAGACTGTCAGGTTAGATGGAATAGAGAGAAGGTTGCCAAGACGCCAGGCATGAAAAACCTCGCCAAGCGAGTGAGATTTTTCTTCTTCTTTTTGTTGGTTAAATCATTTTTGGAAATGAGAGAGGATGATCCCTTCTACTGTCCTGTTTAAAAGGATGTGAATATGTGGGATGATAAATTATGTCGAATGGGCATATTTTATCAGCATATTTAATGATCATTTGATGTACGAATTTGACATCATTTAAGTGACATTTTTTCTGCAACTTCCTTTCGTAACTTACCGGAAAATAGCTACAAGAATTAAAAGATTTTTTTTAATGTACGCGTGCATATCGCATACAGGCTTTTAGTGACCGGTTACTAGGTTACCAGTGCATGTTATTATTTCATTTAATAACGGTGAAAAGTTTTTTTGAAGTGTAAAGTACGCAAATTTTCACATCTTTTTAAAGTGTGTATTTTTGAAATACAAAACTTCAGCGTGATCTATATCGAAAAATTCAATTTAAAAATAAAAAAAAATGGTTCACTTCGTTTTCGAACATTCATATTCTAAAAATATCTGGTTAGTAATAAAAATGTCACGTTTTTAATGGTTCTTTCTTATTTATAAAATCATCTAATAAACACAATTTTACAAAAGAGATATTGTACTTTTACCTTAGCTTCTGTACGCTCGAGTACGAAAGATTGAAGTAAATGTGTATGCTTGCATTTATTTTAGATGCTACGTATTTTTACGTTATGTTGACCTGATTTACGTTACAAGAAAAAAAGAAAAAAAAAAAGCTGCTAGCACGCTGTTTATAGCTGTCAAATGTTTTCTGTTTAAGCCTACTTTCGAACTAAAAACATGAACATGGAATGCGAATTTTAAGAAATGTATAGATGAAATTTAGAAATGAATCGTATGATCTTACAATAATTGGTTCATTCAATACATAAATAATTTTATGCATTTTTGTTTAACATTATGGTTGTCTAATTGCACTAGATCCGTAGGAAGTTAGATATATTTTCGCTATTTTAAAATTGCAAATTACACTTATTTTAACCGTACAATTTAGCTAAAAGAAGTTAAATAATGAATAGTATTTTCAATATTATTTTTTTAAAAATATTATCTATTATATATAATTTTCTTACGTGGCTCCCAAATTTTGGCTGAAGTACTTTGTGCAACTAAATAAGATTCTTTTCACAACAGTTAAATATTTACTTTATTTTCTTCATTCATAGAGAAAACAGTCGGCAAAGAATTCTGTTAGGTTAAAAAAACATTTCGCTAAAAAAATAACGAATTTTGAAAGAAATAAAAATAAACAACTTAAAAAATAAAAATGCTGTTGCCAGCCATAGAATTTTTTGAAAGTTAACTTAGCAACATAAATCAAAATGACATAGAAGCGCAACTAGATCAAAATTATGATACCTGAGCGCTTGACGTAACAAATCCTTCAATTCTAAAAGTGTTGTATCGCCAAATGCCCACATTAACAATTGTGTTCTTAAAGAAATTCTATAAAAAGTTTTAAATAAACAACCTACTTCTACAACTGCATCTCATTGATTAAAAATATTGTTTTAATTTTACAGTACTAACTTTACTTCTACTTTCATTATTGCTATGACCCTCTTTCATTACATTTCACAATTTCATGCTAAATTTGAGGACTTCAAGTTGTTTTGTGGTTGAATACTGACATTTAGAAATGTGTACATAAAAATAATATTTAGAGGTTAAGAGTTGCCTCAGAAAAATTTGAATTGTTAACATTAAACTTAACAATGGAAACAATCGTTTTTGTGAAAAATTGAATTGTATTGTTGACATCAAAACTAAAAATATTGTGTTTCAACTTAACAATACTACCTTAATTTATATTTTGGAAGTGCTTCGGAGAAATTTGAATTGTTAGCAATGATTTAAACAAAAAGTTTTATTTTAACTGACAAATACTATATTATAATTTTAATTTTTTCTATGACTATGCTCATTTTCTAACTCTTTTCTTTGTTTTTTATACATTTTATTTCTTTGTGATAAAATAAAAAACTTATAGTTGTTCTGCTTCTGAACACTGATGAAAACACAAAATGATGGGCTTCATCAACAATCAAAAATATATAAATTTATTTTACAAATTCCATATTATTCAGGTGGCGCCCTTCAGAGAATTAAAAATACAAAATTATCTTCATCAAAGCCGATGCTTTACATCCGGCGTTCAGTGGCAGACTACTATTTCATATTGTTTTACAATTGTTAATGTTTTCATATTGTTTAGCCCTCTGGTGGGAAAGACTTAAAACAAAACTTACAACAGTTACTTTTCTCAACAACTGAAATTTAGAATAGTGTGATTAAGAAAAATATGTGAACTGTTTGCAATTTCAAATTAATATTGAAATGTACAGGTTTAGAATTTTCTACAGTGAAAAGTTTTCGGAACTTCAGTATTCAAAAAAGTATACAAAAACTAGACGTTAAGAACGTATCCAATGAGCGAGCAAAGTGAGCATTGGATTGCGAAGCAATCCGAAATGAACTGCGAAAGCAGTTCCGGGGTTTGGTGAGCGCCAGCGAGCAGGGGGCGAAGCCTCCTAGTTATTAATAATATTAATTACAAATTGGTTTGACCATTAATAAAAAAATAATAAATATTTATTAAAAAATACTTTTTGCGTGGAATTATCGTTGAATAATCTAATTTTATATTTATGCGCAAGAATTTTTCAATTTGTTTAAAAACTTCACGAGATACAGCGAAATACGCAAAAAGTAAAATTAATATTAAGGGGTCCAAACTTTGGAGTGCCCCCCCCCTCGGCCAAACTACTGGGGCCATATTTCCCAGATTGCGGCTACCCTCTATATTTTAAGAGTCAGAAATCCGAATCCATCGAAAAAACGGCATATTTATTCAGAGAAAATACGTTTTTGTGTTCGATTTCGTAACTTAAAATATCGCCTGCACTTGTTAATTAGCATATTTGAAGGCGATACTTAAAATATCGCCTGCACTTGTTAACTAGTATATTTGAAGTTAAATAAATATATTTAAAATATCGCCCGCACTTGTTAATTAACATACTTGAAGTTAAATAAATATATTTAAAATATCGTCTGCACATGTTAATTAGTATATTTGAAGTTACCACCCTTTAACCATTAATTCCTAGAACGTGAAGATCCAATCATTAGATCAAAAGTTACTTAAAGTGGTAAGTTTTTTTAATTTTGTGCACTGTACAAGCAAGTTGCATTTCACTTAATAATGAAAGAAATTGATGAATAATGGGGTTGTATGAATCATGTACAACGCATGAAAGAAATTCCGTACTCTACATTTGCTTATCTCTTTCTGAGAAATGAAAGGAGTCCAGAGAAAAGAAAATGCCTGTCCATCTGCTTGGAGGTTCTTTATTCAATAAGAAAGAATACTTTACTTCCTTTCTCAAATAAAAATTAGTCTTAAGGGTATTTTTTCGTAAAGATGAATTTCCGGAAAATTGAATAAATGATAAAAGCGGAAAAAAAAATGTTTGCAATTTTTTCGGAGGGGGGGGGGCGGAGGCTAAACCATGTCCTATGTGCACTAATGATAACAGTTCCACAAAAAATTATTATATAATGTTAGCGTTATTGTTTTATTGTGGTCAGTTGAATTTATCGTTATCCTCGCCTTTTTTTCGTAAAATCGAATTAAGAAATTTAAGAAAATCGAATAAATGATAAAAGAGGGGAAAAAATTGTTTACAGTTTTTAGGGGGAGAGGGGGCTAACCCTGAAAACCCTGTGCTGTGTGCACTAATGATAACAGCTCCACAAATAATTCTTATATAATGTTTGCGTTATTCTTTTATCGTGGTCAGTTGAATCTACCGTTATCCTTGCCTTTTTTTCCTTTCATAAAATCGAATTCAGAAATTTCAGAAAAATCGAATTCGAATCGAATTGCGATTAAAGAGGAAGAAAAAAAAATTTTTTTGCAGATTTTTTTGGGAAGGGCTAAACCTTGAAAACCCTGTCCTGTGTGCACTAATGATAATAATTCTCCACAAATAATTCTTATATAATGTCAGCGTTATTGTTTTATCG
The DNA here is from genome assembly GCF_982258835.1 of Parasteatoda tepidariorum. Classification (NCBI taxonomy): domain Eukaryota; kingdom Metazoa; phylum Arthropoda; class Arachnida; order Araneae; family Theridiidae; genus Parasteatoda; species Parasteatoda tepidariorum. Next base: position 99,458,196 of record NC_141756.1, read on the forward strand.
TGGTCAGCTAAATTTACCGTTCTCCTTGCCTTTCTTTTCCCCCCAGAAAATCGAAGAAATGATTAAAGTGGGAAAAAAAAATTCTTTGCAGTTTGAAGGGGGGAAGGGGGGGAGGGGGCTAAACACTGAAAACCCGTCTTGTGTGCACTAATGATAACAGCTACACAAATAATTCTTTTATAATATTTGCGTTATTGTTTTATCGTGGTCAGTTGAATTTACCGTTTTCCTGCCTTTTTTTCCCCTTCATAAATGTCTTTTTTTTTTTTTTTTTTTTTTTTTCCCCTAGGGATAAAGCCTTAGTCGGGCGTGATTTTCTTCCTTTCTTATTTTATTCATTTTTTTCTTTCTTATTTTGTCCCTTTCATGTTTATCAACAGAGCTCTTCTCTGCGTTTGCCTTCCCCCCCACTTTTTTTTTCCAGCTGCACGAATTAAATTACAGGATTCATTTTGAAAATCATTCATTAATTCATTTATATATATATATATATATATATATATATATATATATATATATATATATATATATATATATATATATATATATATATATATATATATATATATATATATATATATATATATATATATATATATATATAAATGACAAACCCCGCTATAGTGAACCTTCAAGGGACCGAAATTTCGGTTCACTATAACCGGGAGTTCACTATATCCGTTACGCAGGCAATTTCACTAATGGTTCCCAAACCCCTCCCTTTTATTATATTATATTCATATAAATGACTAAAAAATATTATGTAGTAACAAAAAATGTGTTATTTTTCATCACTCTTCGTCTTGCGTACAAATAAAAATTAGTAATCTTTAGCTGATGAGCAATCCTCAACATCAGATATGGAAACACTTCCTGACGCTCAGATAATTTTTCCTGAATTTCTGTTATTCCGCTTTTTGAACCTGTCTAACCTGCCATTCGAACGCATAAAAGTAGTTTCTATAGATGGTTTTAAAAATCGTTATATGTATTTATTTTGAAGTAGAAATTTCAAAATGATTACAAAGAAAATGGGGGGGGGGAAGTCAGTCGAAGACAGAAAAAAGTTCATTACATCCAACTTCCTCACTTTTTTGGTTCACTATATCAACTAAAAATAACATTATACGTGTATAGCAAGGCACGGGACCGAGCATTTCGTTCACTATATCCGGGAGTTCACTGTAAACCGTGTTCACTATAGCGGGGTTTGACTGTATATATATATATATATATATATATATATATATATATATATTTGTAACATAAAAAGCTTCAATTAATCTTTTTATGTTAGTTATATTCTGAATTCTGAATATCCTTTTCTTTTCTTTTATTTATCTAATCGAAATGCTTTCTCACACTTTTAAATTCACATCCTGTCCTTAAATCTATTTTTGGCTCAACTAAGCATTAATTAAAATCAGGACATTTTCCCCTTTAATCTTCGTGAGAATCACTCGACCTATTTCATGAACCATCAGTAATTTCTAAGATTTCCCTCTTTTTCCTAAATAGAGGCATTTATGGACTTTACTTTGCAAGATTTTCCCTAATATATAACCGAGGAGCGCAACTTATCGTGTACACACTTTCATGACTGTCTCTGTCTAATAATTAAAAAAATTAATTTCGTACCCTACTTCCCTGCCGTAGCCCTGTTTTAATCCTTCCACTCGGCAACGAAGTTATATATATATATATATATATATATATATATATATATATATATATATATATATATATATATATATATATATATAATTAAGTGAATATTATATACGTTATTATTACATGGCCACGAATTATAAAATTATAATAGATTTACAAAATTATGTAAAAAATTGTAATATTCTATCGAGCAAATATTTAAAAAGTAAAATAAAATGAATAAACAAATAAAAAAAATAATGTAAGTATTTAATGGTGATTCATCAAGATAATTGGCAAAACGTTAAAAAAGTATGAAAGTATTTTTGTAGTTATGTTCACTAAAAATAACTATAGAAATCTTACTGCTGCTAATAATTTTTTTTCGAGAGATGCGATTATGATTGTGATCAATCTTTACTGTCAACGTCAAAGCAAAGAGAAAAAATTTCAAAGATTTTTCAATTCAATTAAAGTATCAACGCAGCTGGAAAATTTAAAGTGGAGCTAAAAGAGGTACAGTAACGCTTTGCTTTAGCAAATGAATATAAAATAGTAATAACACAAGCACTTATTTATTCGAATTACAATATTGTTCACTTAGATAAATTCCTCAATAATGTTTTTTAATTTTTTATCGCGCAGATTACGCCGCCTTGTTATTCTGTCGTAGATTACGATATGGAAATCGTTTCGAAAGGAATAATCATTGAGACAAATCCAATACGGAACAATATTAAAAAATAATAATAATAAATAAATAGTATATAAAAGTTAAATACTGCTATGAATTAGTTGCATGTTGGAATCACAGATGGCGACACCATACTTACTTTGAGCAGAGCTGCTGATAAACTGCTGTTGGTGGCAGCACTAAGAAGAGAAGACTCTAAGCTTTCAACGTATCGACTGGCTTCTCGAACGAGGTTTTGTAACTGCGTCGACCGACTATCACGACATGAAACTGAAAAATAATAAAAAATAAAAACAATTCATTTCGAGAGATTAAATAACTCTCTAACAATAATTTTAGATATTTCAAAGCTCCCTGGTGAATAATCATTCAATTATGTTTTTTTTTTTCTCAAAAAGAAGATATGATTGAAAGTATCAAATAATATTTAAAACTGTGATATTCATCACTACATCAAAGTTCTAATCTTCAAATTATATTTGACGTTTATGTTTCACATAATTTGTATATTTGTGTAGTACGCAGCAAGAAATTATTATTCAGTTTTTTTTCTTTCAAGGTTTATATATATATATATACATTGTTTTTTTGAAAAAGAAATTTTAATAACATATTTCTCTTAATTTAAACCTGATTTTGATTATTTATAGACTAGGGATTATTAAATATGCTTCATTTTACACTACGCTTTATTAAATACAATTTGTGCATTGTATTGTGCATGAAGCTGATCGTTAATTTGTAAATCATTTAACGAATCTCCTTAACTGTAATTTATGATAGCATATTAATGAAATTTACATCAGAAAATAATTGTAAAACAGTTAATAAGTTTAGACACAGAAAGTACGACACCAACATTAGACTTTTTTATATAGTTAAATATTTCAAGAATAGTTGAATTTTATGAATATAGTTGAAATGTTATTAACGCTACATTAATAAATTGTTTTAAAATTTATTGTCGAGGTAATCATTAATAACTACTGAAAAGAATATCAAAATCATTTCCAATAATCTTTTTCTATTTTTTTTAAAACTTAATAAAATAATATGCTATCAGCATGAAATGTTTACTTTTTTCTTAGTTTGCAATCTGAAAAATCTATTAGAATTATAAAATTTACAAAGCATCACTTCAAAAGTGCTGTCATTCATGGTCTCAAAAGTGTTATTGTTATTTTGGTATTTAAAACTCCTTAACACAACATTATGTTTACGCAAAATTTTAACACTATGAAAATCAATAAAAAAAATCTCATGAAAATTACTTTGTAAAATTATAAATGAATGATTTCTTTAAAAAAAAAAATCATTTGATATTTAAATCGCGACTAAAGTTTAGATTTATATCAAGCTGATTTAACAACTCCCTTTTTTATAGATAAAAAAAAAAAAAAAACTAATTGCTTCAAAAACTAGAGTTTTGATTTTAAGTGTGCGTTTTTGAAAGTTTCTTGTTTTGAAAATTGTCAGAATTCAGTATAATGAAAGGAATACTGGGAGTATTGAACCCAATAGGGAACTCAAAAAAAGGGCTTTGCAAAAAAAAAAAAAAAAAAAAAAAAAGAAAGAAAGAAAGAAAGAAAACTATTTTAAATTTATGAAAATGTTAATTTTTTTTCTTCTTATTTCGATATTCTGACACAGTATTTATAAGATTTCTTAGTTATTTTAAATTTGCCTTAATAAGTTGCATATTTTAAATATTTTATGTTTCATTTTTAATAACTTTAATTGACTGAACTGATCACTTAAAAAAATAAGCTAAAATAGAGGTCAATTAAACTTATTCATTATTCTCATTATTATTATTATTATTTTCTTAATTCACCTAGAAAACATTTTAACTCAGATTTGTTGAAACAAATTATAGATTATCCATAATATCGTTATCTATACAGGAAACAAGTGCAAATAGTGCAGTCAGTCATTTTGCATTAAAACATTTTTCGTTTTACCCTCCATTTTTTAATAACTCAATAAAAGACAAATTTCTTGAACAAATCTTAAAAAATAGATGTTGTTTCTTTTTGAGAAAGTACGTAATAAAACGAACCTTTTTTTTTATTTTTTATGATAGACAACAATGTTGATTCGAAATATATATCTAGAGTAAACTGTTTTTGTCTACAAACTCAATTACGTAACTTTGTAGAAGACAAATTTCTTGAACAACAAGTTTCCAAATCCTAACACGCTTTTGTAAGAAAACAAAATAAGGTGCAATAAATACAACAAGTTATTTTAATTTTAATTGTAAGTTGTAATTTAGGGAGATAAGGGAGCTAGATAGATATGGGATCAACAAAAAGTGGATTCTCTTGAAGTGCAAGGCAGGAATTTTAAAATGTAGCTGTAGAATTTTTCTTTTCTTGGAAAGAATACAACTTAAAGCGTTTATAGCAGCGTTTAATTAGCTTAATTTAAAGTTTATATCTTGAAAAATTGAGATAGCACCGCAATGCGCAAAAATCCGTTCTTTAGAATATTATGTTTTTTTTTTAAATTTATTTATTTATTTTATTATTTCATTTTGTTTAAATTTCCTTTTTTTTTAAAAACTTAACTGATCTTATAACCAAAATGGCCTAATTTCCACGATGAAAAACCCTTATGTGTCTTGTATCTCAACAAAAACTGAAAATAAGAATTTTTTTCTTTTTATTAAAACTATATTTTTGGGAATTATGAAACTTAAAAAAATTAAATTAGTGCAATCTAGAATATTTTCAACCACGTTAATTTGTAGAAATATTATCTTTCGTACTCCAAATATTTAACGACGAAGATTTTATTTGGTCAAGATGGAGAGAAGAATATTTTACAACCAACATGCATCTTTTCCACGAAATCGTGGAATGACTAGTCACAATCATTTTATCGTGGAAAGACAAGAATCGTGGAAGGACTAGTCACAACTCGTCATTGCGACGTATTATCGTCGTGACTAATTGTGTTCGTAACGAATTGTTCTCGCGACGAATTGCGCCTGTCACGAATTGTGTTCCTAACGAATTGTTCTCGCGACGAATTGCGCCTGTCACGAATTGTGTTCGTAACAAATTGTTCACGCGAAGAATTGTCACTATGACAAGTTGTGCCTGCAAAAAATTGTGCTCGCGACGAATTGTCGCTATGACGAGTTGTGCCCGCAAAGAATTGTTCTTGTGACGAATTGTGCCAGTAACGAATTGAGCTTAAAAATCTTTATTAAAGAGCCGCTCATTGCTACGAAAATCGATTTCAGCAGTCAAAAATGGGGAAAATGAAATAAATTTCAAAAGTTATAATTAAGATATTTCTTTAATAACATGTCCAAGGAATATGATAGTGAACTTTATTTTGCTATTAAATAAATAATTAGAGCTACGAAATTTAAATCACCTAAAAAATTATTGGAAAATTGATCTGTTTATCTGTATAAAATAAACGTTAACAATGAATATATGGAAATTAGTTTAGTTCGTTGCTTTATTTACGTCGCTCTAGATCAGTACAATGGGCTATTGGCGACATCCCTGAGGAGGATCCGAAGACATGCCATCGGAATTTTGATCCTCGGCAAGGGGGATGACTCCCCTGCTTTGGTAGTCCGACAACTTGCCCACGAAGTCGAGTACTTTATGGTAGAACAGTTTAACAAGGACCGATACTGCGCACCCTCAGCCCTAAGCAGGCTGGTGAAAGTGATCCTCCACCAGCATACTTACCATAGCCAGTGATGCTTGACTTTGGGTATGGAAATTAAATATAAATTTTATATTAACGACTTTTCAATATACAAATAAAAAAAGTTTTGCAATAACTTTTATTAATAATGTAGTCATAGGCATAAAAAAGAAGTATTAAAGCTATTTGAGCCAAATTGGTAAATATTAGCAGCTAATTTTTTTTTTGTTCTCTTAAAATGCATTTGTCAAAGACATGTTTGAAGAAACTCTTTAAAATACTCTTACAATCTATTTTTGCTTCACTGTAAACCTGTTTAAGTATTCATACTTATAAGTATTTGATTATAAAAATTAATAATCTATTCGTATTTGTGAATAAAGTATGTGATTTGTACCAGTATATATGCTTAGCATGTGATTTGTTAATTTAGCACGATTAAAAAATAATCAAATGTTATTATAACTGTATTTTGTATAATTATGAAAACAGATTTTTATATATTCACTTGTGTAAAATATTGAACCACAGCTATTCTAAAAAAAATATCAAAAAATCTTAAATCAAATGCTTAATCAAAAAATCTTAAAAAAATTCAATAATTTTATCTTTATAATTGTTATTTTTTTTTTGTTTTCTATTTATTTAAAAATTATAGCAATTGGAAGTTATGACAGATAGTGAAACTAGATGGCAGTTATAAATTGTTTAAAAAATCGTTTTAGTATTTGGCTTAGTTCTTTTTTTTGGAAAAAGTTTCTTTCACCGTTTTTTTTGTGGAAGAAATCCCTGGTTTAAAATAATAGAATAAATGGTACTAATTTTTATTGAAATTTTACTCACATTGTAAATTTTCTGTTGCTCCGTGTGATTGCAAGAGTTGAACCATGGCGACATTTGTTGTCATTACAGCTAAATCAAGAGGAGTGAAACCATCAGGATTTACACTGAAAGAACAACAACATTCTTACTTAAACACAATGGAAAAAAAATAGATCAGCACGACAAAATGTTTAATGCATTCGCGACCTATTTTTCCTTTTATTTAACTTCGAGTATCAGATATCTCATGATTCAATATTATGAAAGTACTTCCATAAGTGTTCAATGCATAAAAGTTCTCATTTTTTGATTTCATAATAATGTTTGAATTTAATTAAGGAATAAATAAGGCGAAATAAAATAATTAATCTAAAATAGTTACAATAAGAACTACATGGTCTAATTTCGCTAAAAAACGGTTCCATTGATTGTAAGGGGTGCTTATCCACCCTCCTTTTTAATTTTTCACGGTTGTGCACTTTCTAAAAATAAATAACACCTTTTAGAATGTTTTTTTTTTCTCTTTCTAATTCTTCACTCAGAGGCCGGGATAGCTTGGTTGGTTGGGCACTGGGCCCATGTCCAAGAGTTCGTGGGTTCGATTCCCGCTGGCCAAAGACTCCCCGTGAAGTAAATGGTGACTGATGCACGTTAAATCTGTCGAGTCGCAAAGTCCTCCATATTCCCATGACAAATCAATACCTCTGGGGGTACTGATCTAGGAGTTTCCTTGTCTTCTGGATTGGTTCAAAATTACAAGGCTACGGGGTTAAACTTTAGTAGTCGTAAACTCAAAATTGGGGTGGCTGTTCAACGACTGATAAAATAAAATAATAGCAGGCACTGAACTTTTACGTTCCTCGCCTAGAAAGATGCAGGAAGTACACAAGTCATTTGGGCACCTGTCAACTTAAGTCACCGGAGGCGAGCAACATTACCCATGCCACACTGACACAGATACCCGTTTATAGGGTGAGCCACATTCACACAATCGAAAACAACACACAGAGAGAAACATCCATGCCCTGAGCGGGATTCGAACCACTGGACCATCTGGCCAGCACTTTTAGAATGTCGAAGTTGTAGTTAAAATAAGAAAGAATTACAGCATCACATAGGCCGGGATAGTCTGGTTGGCAGGGAGCTGGACTCCGTTCGTGAGAATAGGGGTTCGAATCCAGCCGGCCGAAGACTTCCTGTGTAGTAAATGGTGACTGGTGCACGCTAAATCTGTCAAGTCACAAAGTCCTTCATATTCCCATAACAAATTATATCTCTGAGGGTACTGAATTGGAGATTGATCATTCTCTGGTTCAGGGCAACATTACGATCTGTGAATGAATAAATACGTAAAATTTACGTAATGATTTTACCAATTTCCTTAATCTAAATAGATAAATATTCTTCCGTCAATCTTTCGTAAAATATACGAAAGCAATCTTACCGAAGGGTAGTTGGTAAAATCCATTTCGTTAGTATTACGTAAAATATATCAATGGCAATATCATTCCGTCAATATTAAGTAAACTTTACGTATTAATTTTGCCAATTTCCCAAAAATATTTGTTTAAGTTACGTATCATGCTACATGAGTAGGTGCCTTTTATTTGTAGCAGTCATGTTTTTTGCAATCCATTAATTAAACATAATACATTAGCTGAAAATGCTTTCGATGAAGAATACTTATAGTTAACTCAATTATGGTTCGTTTTAGTTAGATATCTCTCGTCGCTCTTTATGTGGAAATCTCAATAAGTCTTCTGTCCAGCAGGTGATGACAATAGAAGAGTTCCAAATACCAGACATGGTTTCATTACTTAATAAATAGAAGGAATCGTTTTGTGATTTCTCAGACGACCACCGAAATCGTTTTCGTCTTTGCATCGACAAAATGTTGATTATTTATTTTTAAAGTCTGAGTTAGAAATTGTGTAAAATTAAGGGGAATTGGATACTTGCTCTTGGAGAAAAAGAAAACGAAACAAATCCACACACGTGACGTATGACGTCAATAAACAAAATGGCGTGTCATAGTTGAGCTAAGTTTTTCCACTTGAGTTAGAATGTTAATTAACGTGAAGTTAATTAAATAGAGCACCGCATCCTGCATTGAATTTGTTAGAATATAATTCGTTCGTAGATTTATTAAATATTTATGTATTTTATTCTAACACGTGATATACTTTTGTTTTGTGTACCTGGCAACTTCGATGCATAATTAGTTTGAAATCATTGTGAAGGAATCTTTGTGAAGGATTATAGAATGTATCTCTTAAGCTTATTGATACTTGACGGGGCAAGTTAACTTGAAATAGAATGGAAAGAACAGTTGCTACGTGTAATGTATGTAACAAATTTGTATAGATGTAAACAAAGCCACGTTTGAACAACCAATCAGGCTCGAGATACCCTCACTACGTCATTTGCAGGTATCCCGTTGAGTTTCACCTTCAAATGGGAAATTCGTTAACACCAAAACAAAATATTTCAATTTGTTCAAGGGTTTAAAAAGAAGAAAAGTCTAATCACGTGATCACGAGGAAGATTAGCGACTAGGGTTTCAAGTTTCCTCCGAAAACGATTTTTTTTCAAAATTGAAATCCGAAATGAATGGCGTTTACACGTGAAATTAAATTATTTATTTTCTGTTTAAATAACCAAAAATACTGTTTTAATATAGAAGAGGATTTTCCCAGTGAAATCAGAAAAAAAAAACCGTGATCACTTTATTACGATCACTGTTTACCCATTGGTCAAATGCTTTTTTTTCTGGTTTGATTCCGTTAAACGCCACAGCATTTCAAATTATGGGCTACAAAAACTGTCTCAATGGATGTTTGTCGTCGGATTGGTTTTCAAACTCTGGATATTTCCGTGTTTCAAGACGTCACAAAATACTTTTCCCTCCTCAGTATTCATATTTATATTAAAATGACCGTCAAGATAGCAATTATAAGTTAATAATTAAAAGAATATAAAAATACTTTAAATTATTATTATGTAAATACATTAAGAATGACTACGGGTGAAAATAAAAAAAAGAATTCAGAAAAAAATATCAAACAGCAGCGGTCGCCATAGCAACGCATGCAATGACGACGCGTGCGCACTGTTTATAATTTCTCTTGAACACAGTTGAAAAGTTTGATGACGTCCAAATAAAGTGCGCACGCCATCAGCCCCAAAACAAGAACCATTTTGGCAATGGGTAAAAAAATCTTATGCCAGATGGTAGATTTTCCCCCTACAAGAAAACATCTCAACTATACAATAAAAGCAACGCTTTTCACAACATTGAAATATCAATTGAGTTAAATTTCCGACTATGATTTCTCTCATTATTTTTGTTGCCAAGGCAACTAGATCAAGTTTCTTAAAGTCGAAATTTAATATGTCATCTAAGTTAAACGATTAGTTATGTTTGTAGCGCCATCTGGTTCACAGGAATCGAGATGTTACCACATATTGCATTCAGGTAATGAATAAGCATGTATACAACTGATTACAATCAAGTTCAGCCTTGGCTTAAGCTTTGTCGTAAGAATAGATTCCTCTATTATAGAAAGGAATCTATTCAAGTATTATGTCAGGCTGACAAGAAATTTTCACTTAATCGCGTTTTATTCAAATTATTGCTCAGCTATAAATAACAATTATGCCGAGTATTAATTTGCTATAATGTCTTCCATTCTCGTAAAAATGGTCAGGTTTCTAACCTTGGCCAGCTTTTTTCAAGACTCATAAAATGGAAGAGAACGCACGTGATCTCTTAAAATACTTCAGAATGTTTATTCAGGTAATGTAAAGAGAGCTTAGGGAGAAGAATTTATGTTCGGGGTCACGTTGTGTCATAAGAACCATATAACATAACACTTAAATTAGATAAATCCAACCACACTGCAAATGATGCTCATAGTTTTGCAAGGTTTAAATGAAACGAATTGATCGATAATGCTCAAAAATATTACAGTCAAACCTTGCTATAGTGAACATGGTTTATAGTGGACACCCGGATATAGTGAACGAAATGTTCACTCCCGCGCCTTGCTATACACATATAATATGTAATATTTTTGAGCATTGTCGATCAATTCGTTTCGTTTAAACCAGGGGTTTCCAACTGGCGGCCCGCGAAGCCTTTTTTTGTGGCATTAACACTCAAACATATTAACTCAAACATATTAGTTATAATTTTTTTGCTGACAATTTTCGTAAAAAATCTATGAGTTTGAAATACTTTTCTCGTTAATAAAAACCTAATCTCTTCGTTTCTATGAAATTTAGCATACCAACGGTGCAAAGAAATTTACTTCTCAGTGTTTGCATCCAAGAAAATATTTATTCAAATACAAAAATGATCGTGTATGTTGCTCTTTTTTTTCCTTTTTTTTTTTGTATTTTGTGAATATAATTTAGCATGTGCTTATCAGAAATTTTCTAGAAGAAAATTTAACTTTTTGAAACCACTCATTTTGGACGAAAATATTTACACACACATTTGTAAATTTTAAATTTAAAATGTAAATATCTATTCTCTGGTAGTTGCAGCAGACAATCCTAAATTTTCTTATTGAATATTTTGTGTGCTACTATGTAAACTTTAATACCAACCTTTTTAAAGTCTTATATCTTAACATTTAAGATATCTGTTGCACATTAATTGTTTAATACTTTGGTGCACATTAAAGTTACTGTAGCCCGAATTTTTATTATTTATTTAATATTTTTAAAAATATTATTAGCAACAATTAAATATTTTTAAAAATCAACTTCTTATTTTAATTTGTAATTCAATACTCTTGTTTTGTACAACTTGGTAAAAGACTGACAGTAATATTTAATGTTCCTTCAAACATAAAAGAGTCCTACATAAAATTTTGATAAAGTTGCGGCCCGCCATTTGATTCGTGTTCTTAATTGTGGCCCCCGGCCTCATGTAAGTTGGAAACCCCTGGTTTAAACCTTGCAAAACTGTAAGCATAATTTGCAGTGTGGTTGGATTTATCTTATTTAAGAATTATGTTATATGGTTCTAATGACACAACGTGACCCCGAACATAAATTCTTTTAGCTGTCCCTCTTTTTATTACCTGAATAAACATTCTGAAGTACAGTCAAACTCTGCTATAGTGAACATTGTTTACAGTGGACACCCGGATATAGTGAACGAAATGTTCGCTCCTGTGCCTTGCTATGCACATATACAGTCAAACCTAGCTATAGTGAACCTTCAAGGGACCGAAATTTCGGCTCAGTATATCTGTACGGCGAACAATTTTAACTAATTTTTCCGAACTTCTCTCTTTTATTACACATTATTCAAATAAATGACCCATAAAAAGAAATACGAAAACGATTTAAAACCAATATGTGGTAACAAAAAATGTGTCCACTTTTATTTTTTATTACTCTTCGTCTTGCGTACAAAAAATTTAGGGATGACCTTTTTATTCAGGGATGGGAAACTGTGATAGAAGAAGCAAACAAGAAGAAATGCTTATGGCTACATTTCACTCAATAGATGGTTTTAAAAATCGGTATATGTATTTTATGTAGAAATTTCAAAATTACCAAAAAATGAAGGAAAAAAAAATCAGCCGAAGACAGAATAAAGTTCATAATATTCATTATCCTCTCTTCTTTTGGTTTATTATATCCACAAAAAATATTATATGTGTATAGTAAGTTCGTTCACTATATCCGAGAGTTTATTATAAATCATGTTCACTATAGCGGGGTTTGACTGTATTACTTTTTGTGGATATAGTGAACCAAAAGAAGACAGGAAATTGGATATAATAAATTGGATATAAATAAAAAGGTCATCCCTAAATATTTTGTACTCAAGACGAAGAGTAATACAATTTTTTTTGTTATACTACATATTGTTTTTGAATCATTTATGTATTTCTTTTTATACCGTAAACCGGTTCGAGTCTACCCATCCAGGGGCGGGTCAACCCAATTTAGCTTTATTTAATTTTCACTATTTTAAATTGCAAATAAAAAAAATTTTTCCGACGGAGGACTTAGTTCAGACTCTAAGGAAGATGGCGCTGTAGTAGTTTGATCCGTTTTTATTTATTTGGTGTCTTTTTAACCAACCTGTTCAAACGTCGTTTAAGAGATTTGTATTGAAGATCAGCAAACTTTTAGTTGGTGCTCCGTAAGTATATTATTATTATTACTATTTTTACTTTGGTTAAGTGATGAACTTATCTAAGACTAAGATTACATTAATTTTATATGGAAAAAAAAACACAAAGAATATAAGTTTCGCTGTTGTAAACAAAAAGCCGGAATTCGCGGGGCGAGTCTACCCATTCGTATTTAGTTTTACTAAAGCATAATAATATAATTTAGACCTTTGTTTACATTAAAATTAAGTCATTTTAAATGAATTTGAGTATATTATTTTAATTCTGCATTGATAAATTTATCATTAATAAGAAAATTTATAGGTTAAATATAAATGTAAATATAAAATATGTTTATTTTACCTATTTTTTAAATTTTTATAATACAAAATTAACTTTTTTTATTTAATGCAAGTTAAATAAATTATTATTTATTATTACAGATGGTTCGAAATTATATTCGCAAAACAAATGGATTTAAATGTTACAAAAAAATGCCACCTGAGATGGAAAAAGCTATCCAAAGGATAAAAGCCAAACAATAACAATATTAATTTTAATTTATTTTTATCAACAATAATCAGAAAAAAATGTTATTTTATAATGTTAATGATTATAAAAACAAAACTGTGATCAAAATGTGATAATCGATCAAATACTCAATTTGTGTTATTTTATGAATAAAAAAATGGAATATATAATAAAGTTATGAATTTTATTTCATAAATATCCTATATAGTAACTAAAATAACAATTTAATAGTAAAATTTGATTATTTACAATGTTAACATTCATTTTAGTAGAATGGGTAGACTCGCCCCATACGAGAGATTTGTCAGCAGTTCTATAAAAATATACAGTAACAGCGTAACTGTTAATATTTTCTAAAATCGATTTCACAGCTTTAAAGAGGGATAAATAGCGATTCCGAAACACCTATTAAAAGCCTTTTTTCTTTAATATTTACAAAAGTTTGACCACTTGAAAGTTGACAAACTGAAAAAATGGGTCGACTCGCCCCGGTTTACGGTAGGTATTTTACTTAAATAATGTGTAATAAAGGGGAACAGTTCGAAAAAATTAGTTAAAATTGTTTGCAGTACGGATATAGTGAACTCCGGTTATAGTGAACCAAAATTTCGGTAACTTGAATGTTCACTATACCGGGGTTTGACTGTATATAAAATGCACCCCAACTCGTTTAATAGTGTCGTTCCCGGATATCTAACCACTTCTAAAACAAGAACGAGTTCAAGTGAATGCAATTGTATTTATTTGGAACACATTAGCGAAAAAGAATAAATAAATTACGAATTAGAGATTATGGTGGCGCGTGTGACATATTAATCCCTTGCGCCATTGCGAAAATGAAGGTCGGACCAGGATTATAAAGATGGAGGACATACTTTCACTGAAAATGAACCCGAATCGGTTTGGCGGATGCTAATTATTTATTTATTTTGTAGCTGTGAGCTCTCTAATGGATGTGGGGAAAATGATCTTGCTTTACGAAGTGTGTTGTTGATCTTTAGAATCAACAGAACAACTTAGAAACTGTCTTATTGATTTACTCGCGACAACTGAGCTGTTACTTTTAAAAATGAAATAAGTTCGTTTGGAGCTGAAAAGTCGCTTTTTTTATGATATTAAAAATTATTGTTGCATTTCGATGTTTCATTAGATTATTTTGTTAAAAAAATCACGCTAAATTATCAATAGTTTTAATACTTTAACCCGATATATATTAATACCCTTACACTGATACTATTTTACGAACGGACTTATTTCACTTTCAATGGTAACGGCACAGTTGTTTTATTACACAGTGGGCCAGCATCCAAAGTTTCGTTGCCAAAATTAGTATTTCGATAAAATTTGTTTCAAAATTTTGGATTTTTTATTTACGGTTTTCATGTACAGGTAAATTGAATTCATAGTTGAAATTTTGAAATACACTAAAAATACAAAAAAAAAAAAACAAGATGGCGGCTGAAATATGGCGAGCAAAAATAAAAAAAATTATATAGTACGTTTAAATAATTAAATATAGCAATGAAAATATAATAATTTTCGTAATTTTGTATTAAAAATGAAAAGCAAATTATAATGCAAAATAACAATAAATTAATTGTAAAATAACACGAAAACATGAAAAAAAGCATAATTTTTGTTTTTCGGTATATTTAGTCCACCTTTGCAATATGGGCAAAATGGGGCAGGTTTTTTCGAAGGAAGAAACATCAAAGAAGACAACAAAAAAGAAGTTTAGCTAATTACCTCGTGGAACTTTTTGGAGATAAATTTTGAAAGTGATTCAAACATTGTAAAATGTCAAATGATAAGATATAAACTATAAGTTTGTCAAGAGTATTAACTAATCAAACAAATTGAAGAATTGAACTATAATTTCAGACTTACTCTGATAAAAATGTAACGGAATGGTGAAATTCCTATATATATTTCTGAAATACAAATTTAAAAGTTAAATTTAAAAAAAAATTTTTAAACATATTTTTCACTACATTGTACTCTTGTCGGTCCAAAAAGTAAATTATAATGTTTGGAATGATTGTAAATACTCAATTTGGGCGATATTAAAGCTGCCTAAGCATATTTTAGTTGAAATTTAATTTTTGACTTTTGGCCAAAGATCATGGTCTTCTGGCCCACTGTGCGTATGAAGCGACGTAAAAAAAATAGGCCGCAGTTTTGTACACTTTTTATTAAATTAACCGCCTTTGATTAACAACTAAATGCCCAAAACTCTGAGTAATTAAATCTTTGAAAATAATTAGAGCTAAAAATGAAGCGAATTCACAGCAACAAACCACATCTTATACAGTGGTAGACGGATCACGAATTCGAGCCCCCTTGCTGTCGGGTTAACCATGGGAGGTTTCCTTTCCAGTAATTCCCCTTTTTGTTTTGAGTTTGAACATTGCAAAGTTACGGAGGTGAATATTGATGTAAGGTAATTCATATAGCTCATGGGCTGCAATACTGTCACAATTAAAAAAGCAAGCGTTTCGGACTAAGAACAGGTGCAAATATGAAAATACACATTCTTTCAGCAGCAATGCTTGCACAACTCATAATTCAACTTGATGGTAATCTTCGCTTAAGCAAGCGAAAGCATTTCTTATGCATTTTGCTTAGCAATGAAAACTTTAAACCTACTGATCTCAAAACATGATTTTTTGAGTTGTGCCACTATTGCAGTGCAGCCCATGAGTGATATATTGATGAATGTGATATAGATACTATATTATCGTTGATGTAACTATCTTTGTCTCTCCTCTCTGCAAAGAAATAATATGCAAAATATTTAAATCTGCTCTCTAAGTATACTCTCCCCAAAATATTTAAATTTAAATATTATCTTGCCAATTCTGAGCCTTAAATAATGAATTCTTATTATTCATTATTTCGCAATTTAATAATGAAGTGACTAAAAAAAGCGATACACATTCAGTTTAACGAAAGTAGTAACGTTTGCGGAAATAAAATTTGATATTTCCCACTTGTGGGAGGTAGTGCCCCACCCACCATACTCGCTGGATATCTATTTACTCAGAATCGTTACGACGTTTTCCATTATAAAAAATTTGAAAGATGCTCCAAAATATTTGCTCGAAAATCAATTTATTTTTATCGATCCAGCATTAAATATTTGCTCAATCAACAGTAAATAACAATAACATAAATAACAAAAACACGATAACAGTAATTACAAACGGTGATTACATCATTGAGAAAAAAATGCGCACATGTAAGATTTTAGTCGTTTGTAATGTAAAAAAATAAATAAATAAAGCATTACAATTCATACTTTGAGAATTAACATAGCATTTAAAATGACCTGTTTAGATATTGGGATAAAAAACTTTTGCTTGCACAGTTGTCGTTTCACTAGCACTTAGAATTTCTGGGTTTATTTCACAATCGCTTGGATTTCTTCCAATTCATTAATGGGTTAGCACCAAAAAGAACATTTGGTACCTTCTGTGCAAATAATCTTGCTTTCACTTATTTTTTTTCTTCTTCTTTTATTCAAGCTTATGATGAAGAACACAATGAAAAACTATATTTTTTTTTATTGAAATGTGTCTTAAGAAGCGTTTTTGGGTTATGTTTACTCTTTCTTTTTTGACTGGAAATTTTCGTCTGACATTCACCAAAGCGACTATGGAATTGTCGACAAATCCCGATAAAAAAAGTTTGCTATACAGATAATTCGTTAAATTGAAAATGACTATTTGAAATACTTCAACAACACAAAATAGGTTTTAAATTCATAAATACTAGACATAATTAAAATAGCAATTGATACACCTTTATCTTGTAAATTATTATCTACTATTGTTTTAAAGGATTTTAACATTTTATCATATGAACGTTTGGTGATTTCTTCATCATTTCCGTCTTCTTCGTGTTCCTCACAATTTATTGCTGTATTGTTTTTATTTTTCACACTGTCCAAAATATCCGATTCAGTTAATGTTTCTGTGGTTGCAGCTTCAAAATCAATAAAAAGAAAATCATTAATCAGCTAATCATAATTAATTTCGGGGTTTTCTCTTAGCTGTACCCATATTTTTTTAAAGTTCTTCTAAAGTTCATCCTCGTCCTCCGCACTTCCCAAATTGACTAAGAACCCAGCTTTAGCAAAATTGTTACGAATAGTACGATTTGTAACATCATAGCTCCATGCTTTAGAAATTCCTGTTATGCTTTCTAGTAAATTGATTGCGAACAAAAGGGGAAAGGGATTTTACCACTTTCTCTAAACGTTAAATGGCTGTGAAAATTAATTCAAGGTCATTTTCTCCATAAAATGCGTTACTAAGTTTGAAATGTTCCGAAATATTTTGGGAAATAAGGAAAGTGGATTTTAAAGTAAAGTTTGTTATTCGTAAATTCACTTCGCTATTTGGAAGTTATTTTACGAAGAAATTTCCAAAATGTAAAAACTTTTCTAACAAAATATTAAGATAATACATGGCTGCACGATTTTTTTTTGTGACCTTTGATAACAAAAATTGCACTTTTAAGGAATAAAACGTGGGATTTATTTGAACGATTTGTTTTATTTTAACTTCAGCTGTTGCTTTCCAAAAAAATACTTTGGTTTAGTAATAGGAAACTATTATTTAAAATAACGCAATAGCAATTAATTTTTAATGCATGTTTATATAAAATTAAATTTAAAGCATTGAAAAGACTTAAAACATAAAAACTTAAAACACTTAAACGCTAAAAAGAATGTTTATAAAACATACACAGTAGCTTACATTCCATGCATAAATATCTCTAGTATTCCGTCAGTATTATTTTAAACTTTGCAATATCTAAATGATAGATAATTTAACCCATATCGTCTGCAAAAATTCTCTCATTGCAAAAATCGTCTGCAAAAATTCTCACTTCTGAGATTCCGTCAATAATGATTTTTCGAAGACTGTAGAAAATGTATCCCAATAAACTTTATTTAATTTAATTTTATTTTATTTTATGTATTTATTTATTATTATTTTCTTAAGAAATTAGGTTTATCGGTTTAAAGATCATCGATTAAAGAAAATTAGGCTAAGGTCGAAGAAACATCGTTTGCTACACCTGGATAAAGAAAAGATTTCTTGTTCTCTCGATATCCTAATTACGGTTCATTGACTGTAAATTAATAATTAAAAATAACGGCTGCTTTTTTTTTTCTTGCACAGAAGAATTACGAATTTCTTTGAAATGGAGTGTTAAGTTGATTACACAAATTTTTACACTGGACAACTTGGTATATTTTTTAATTATCAAGAACAAAAAGAATAATAGAATAAAGAAAAATATCGTATGTTTTACAATTCATAGTAAAGCTCAAAGAACTGTATTTAGCCAAAACAAATTTTTCTAGTTTAAATGGATACATTTGCGAAATATTCAGGAATAATTTTGTAATAATGTTTTAATGAAAAAGAAAGCTTCAATTTTCTTTTAGATCAAAGTTTTTATTGTTATTTGATAAAGTTTCTATTGTTGTTGTTAATTGAAGCGAACAATCAGAAGTAAAAATTAAACAACTGTTATGAAATTAACGATTAACTAAGTCTAGTTTTTCATATGTTCAGTTGTAAAAACATCTATCGGTATTCGGACAGAATCTCGTTTACCCAATTTGATAACGGAAGGTATCGTACGAATAATATGAAAAAATAAGATTATGAACTCACACTACTTTCTCAACTTACTGATCTTTAAAAAATAGAGCATAACTGCATTTTGAATGAAGTTATGAATACTTTTTAGCTGTAAAATAAGCAGTCAAATATATACAGCTAGTCTTATAAAAATGAAAAACTTTCTGCGAACGCAAAATCTAGAAATTTTATAATTGTCTTTCAAATTCATTTCAATTAAATAAACACCTAAAATTTTTTTATTAAAAGTTTTAAATTGAGGTGCAATTATTCAAATATTTCGACAGGTCAAGAACGTTTTGAAATATTTAAAAAAAGTTTTAAAGAAATATATATGTATATATATTTTTTTTTACCAAATCATGTTTCTAAATAGGGTCCAGAAATGAAATGAAAGATGTCAATTGAAGAGAAATGAAAGATAAAAAAAATTGATGAAAAAAAATTCCTCAGAGAAAACCTGATAAAGTTTGGTTTTATACAGAATGAATTGTTATTTTAATTTAAAAATATGATAATTCGTTTTTTATAAATTCAGGAATAGTTAAATTATCAATTGACAGTAAAAAAAACTCGTTGAGTACGTTTAAAATAATTTTTCTGCGGCTCTAAAAATTTATCCATCATTAGTTCATACAATTAACTTTATTAACATACAAACAATTTAATTCCATTGATAAAAAGGATTTGATGCTGAAGTATAACACAATTTTAATAGATAAAATATTATCAATTACATCATTAGTCTATTTTATGTCATAGAGTAAATAATTTTAATGAAATACGTCATAACTTTTTTCGACGAAACGAAATAAATAAATAAAAACTATTTTGTAAATGTTTATGCCCTTTAAGTTATTTTCTTTTACTATAGGACAAAAGTTGAACAAACTATTTAATATTTGTCTTCTCCTTAGTTATCGATTTCGTTTCGAATATTTTTTGAACCACAAAGTGCTTGTCAGAAAAAAAACTTTCACGTGACACCTTTGGAGTAGGGGCTGCGACCCTTAAATGGTCAATATACTTGTCTACCAATCGGGGTTGGCAAAAATCATGACTTTTTTTTTTATTTTTATTTCAATCAAGTTTTTTTTTTTCATTTGCCAACCAAAGTTTTGATGAAATGTAATGCTTAATATTGTCTTTTAAATAATACTTAATATTTCAAACGCAAAATTATTATTACATATTTATTGCATATTTAATTACTTCTTTCTTTAATAAATAAAACTGCAGACTCTCATGAATTTGTAAAGACACAATTTGGTAATTTTAAATGTTAAATAAATTAAGGAGAAATTATTTTAAATTTATACTCTTGGTATTCTTAATAGAGCTTGTATTAAAGTTAAATCTAAATATGTAGATGAATCAACAAATTCTACATACATTGAATAGGAAACTATAATTTACTCATTTTTATCGTTTTTATTTATTATTTTATTTTTCTTTCAACATCAAATAATAATTTAATTCCCTGAATACTCTCTCTTCAATAACAATAAAATCAGGTTTTAAAAAATCAATTAATATAAATAAATTATTTCTTTCTAAAAATAAAAACCCAGAAATTTAAATCATGTCAAACTTGTTGCCAATCATAAATTGCTGGGAAAGACAGGCTAAAGAAATTTTTTACTTGCTTTCCAAAATGATTTCCATATACTATTTTGAAAAAATCAGTGATATTAAAATATTAAAACTCTAAACTGCAGAGTTATCCAAACAAATGTGAGCCTTCTGACATTTCTAACTTTCTTCAACGTAAACAAGTTCAAAACAAAAACATAGTCTATTTTAAAAATTAAAAAATTTAAGTATAGAGAGTATAAACATGTAATACAATTAATATTTTTTGCAGTGAAAGCTGAAATCCTACTGTAATTAAATTTTACTAAGCGCTCAATAAATTTTTCAATTCGAAAAGTATCTTATTGATGATTTGTCATTCAATTTCTATGGCAATATTTCTTATTACACTAATAACATTCTATTCGATTCGATTCTATTCTATTCAAAAAATAAATAAATAAATAAAAAAAAAAAAAAACGAAAAAAAAAATTATTATGTATAATATAATATATATTTTTATATTAATATATATTAATATATAATATATTATATTAATATATATTATTGTATAATATAATATATTAATATATATTATTATATAATATAATATATTAATATATATTATTATATAATATAATATATAATATTATATTACATAGCATATTATAATTACAAAATTATAATATATATCTATATTATAATTTATAGTATAAATTATAATATGCCCAGTTGTCGCATTTTTAACAGTAGCCATTTTTAAAAATACATATTTCACATATGGCCCCTTAATCAAAAACTTAAAATTTGTAACGATTAAGAAAAAAACAACAACGTAGTAAACATTTTAAAATAAAGAAAAATATTAAGAAATGAGAGTTCAGAATATTATGAAAGATTCAGAATAATTTCATATGTTTAAAAAAAATAATAATAAAATGCACATGAGGTGATTTTAGACGAAAAAAAATGGCGATAGGGCGGTGTCTGACAGACAATTTTTTAATCGCTATATATTATATCAACGCTGCTATATTTCATCGCCCTGTGGTTGGCGGTGACCTTTAATTTGGCCCTATATCAATCACCATCAAAGATGTAACTTCATAACCTGTAATTTTTTATTTTTTAAAAAATAGTCGCAACATCATAATAGATGATCTATGTTACACGATAAGCGATATGCAGGTCGAGGTTATGAATCGAGGTTTGAAGATTGACGTTTGACGTCATTTATAAATGCAATGATCACGATTTTTGCAAATAGTCAACCCGTTCAAAGTAGAACAGGATAAAATAAAGACGTACTAATTAGGAAAATGATAAAATATTTATTTTTATTTTTAAGTAAAATTTAGTTTAATGAAAGTTTCAATAAATTTAACTTAAAGAGATGGAAATTATTAAATTTTTTATTTATTGAAAATAACTTATTTCAAATACATGCAATAATAAATATTAAATAATATTTTTTTTGAAGTTATACTTCTTATGCGACTTCCAACAAGGTTGCGTTAAACGTTTAACGCTACATTTTTATTGGCCGGGAAATCATGTGGTAGGGTCCAGTTTTCCCTCATTCATTTCCATATTATTTTGGTTCTCACTAGCATAAAAATAATAAAAGTATTGTTTTTCTATAAATATTTTTTTAGTTTGTTTTGATACACATATAATTTAATAGGGTAGTATTTTTTATTTTCAAATTTAGTGGATAACAATTGTAAAAAATGAGTGAAAACAATCCCACGGACAATGCGACGGATTTAAGGTTGTGTCAAGGCACGTCTTTTGTGAATATCAATTGATTGTTAGGTTTTCTCTTCTGAAATTACATTATGACGCATTCACATACATTATTAATACAAATACATTTTCCCGGGCGAGACGATGAGGCAACCACAAGCACTTCCACTGGTTCAAGCGGTCCACGAGGGAAAAATGCACAATATTACCGTTATTACAGAGCACAGAAGCAAGCGGAGCTGGAAAAAGAGTCGTTGAATAGAACTAGTGATCCTTCTACGACTGCTGATTCTTCTACAATTAACGTCGCAGGTTACGAAGTTTAACTTCTTCCGCGCGGAGGGACTCCACGCACTATTTTTTTTAACTGCATTGTATTGGGCCAAATTTACGGTCGCAATCTTAGACTTATAATATACCCCTATTTAACGAAATCACTAAATCCCGATAATAAGTTCGTTATATGGAAAATTCGTTAAATAGAAAATCACCTTTCAAGATACTTAAGCAACACAAAACAGGTTTTAAATTCATTAACACTAGACATAATTAAAATAGCAATGGATGCACTTTTATCTTGTAAACTAGTACCTACTATTTATTTTATAAATCTTAACCATAAAAGGAAAATCTGCATGGAAAGCAAGAATAGAGCAAAAAATTAACCAGCTATATACATTTTCAACTTAAAAAAAGGCTAAATTTATGTATAAAATTATAGTTGCATTTATTATAAAAAGTAATTTTAAACATACATTACCACAAGCGTTCTTAAGTTTAATTGCTACTGATAAAATCCGTAAATTTCGAGTTTTCGTTTGAAATGCAAACAAAAAGAGAATTTACTGCTTTCTCTAAGAAAATTTTTAGAGAAAACAGCAGTACATTTCATAAAGCAGTGCCTTCGAAATTTAATTCAAGGTCATTTCTCCCATAAAATGCGTCAACAAGTTTGAAAAGTTCTGAAATATTTTGGAAAATAGGAAAAGTGGATCTCAATGAAAAGTTCGTTAAATAGAAAATTCCCTTTTGCTATTTGGAAGCTATTTTAAGAAGAAATTTCCAAAATGTTCTTGGTTCTTCGAAAAAATTCGTAAAATGAATGTTCGTTAAATAGAAGTCCGACTGTAGATAGACTGCTCAGCTCACAATGTATTAAATACGGAAACCAGCAACCTATCACGTGACTCGTTGACAACATTAAATATTCGTCGGTATCAAAAATGTTTTTAATTGCTTAAAATGTTAATTTCTTACTTTTGAAAAAGTATCCACACGTATTAAAAAGTAGCCACTGTTAAAATACTACAACTGGCCCCTGGCAAGTAGCGAAATTTCCTAGTTAAGCCGTATATCAGATTGCTATGTCCCGGGACATGCACTCTATAACAAAAAAATCGATGCACCAAAAAGGAGTTGTCCGATTGAAACGAAAATTGGTGGATAGGAAGACAATGTACAGAATAGTACATGATTAAAATTTCAGAACAATTGAATAATTTATTGCAGAGTTACAGTAACAAGTTCAATAAGGTGTTGACCCGCCTCTAGCCTAGATACAAGCTGCCACACTGCGTGGCATAGACCGATAAAGCTCCCGGATGGTCTCTTGCGGTATTTCCAGCCAAATTCGATACAATTGTCGAACGAAGTCATCAACATTCCGTGCCAGATGCAATCTCCTTCCCATCATATCCCAGACATGCTCGATGGGAGAGAGATCTGGTGATCTGGCAGGCCAAGGAAGAGTTTGACAAGCTTGCAGACAGTCCATAGCAACACGTACCGTACGTGGTCTTGCATTATCCTGCTGAGAAACTAGCCCAGGGCGCTGCAAAAGGAACGGTAGCAAAACAGGTCTTAGGATGTCGTCGACGTACCGCTGTGCAGTAAGTGTACCTCTAATGACGACCTAAGGGGTCCGGCTGTCAAAGGAAATGGCACCCCAGACCATAATGCCTTTTTGAGGGCCGGTGTGGCGTGCAATAGTGAAGGCAGGATCCCCCTCTCTGCCCTGTGCGTCTCCAAACACGTCTTCGATGATCGTCAGGACACAGTTGGAAGCGGGATTCGTCGCTAAAGACTATACGTCCCCAGTCGCCATCGTTCCAGTCATATCTGTTCAAAACATTCATGCATACGAAATTTCAAAGCAATCGGATGATTGCTTCTTGGTGCGTCGATTTTTTTGTTATAGAGTGTATATTGTTTAAAGCCATAGAAAAATATAACAACATAGTTTCGTTTGAAACGAAATAAAATCAATTATATTTAAAAAAAATTAGACAGTATACGAAATATTTGAAGTAAAATTTATGTAAGCTGTTAAAAGTTATATTTCGAGTAAATTATAGTGATATATATAAAAAAGATATTTCAAAGAACTTAGGAAACTAAAAAGAAGTTGCAAGCTTATACGTATACAACTATTGTTCAAAACAGAAAGAAAAAGGCTGCATTTGTTCCAGGTGAACTTAGCAAAATAATTTAGCAAAAGAAAACTTGTAGTAAAATTTTGGAAGAAATTTATTTTAACAATTTGGCAAAAAGGACAAAAATATGTACACACCTTTTTTTAAAAAAAATTTTCTGTGTATGGATCGAATAATTTATTTTATTAGAAAAATTAAATGACATAAAAAAAGTAATTTTTATAACTAAAATTAAAATATATAATTCCTTTCAATGGTCAATAATGATATAATGAATCAATTAAAAAAATATATCTTATTTACAATTTTATTTTACCCTCTTCAAATTTCTCACGATATTAATTTAAGTTGCATAATTTTGCATTTATTAAATCTTTTCTAATTCCAATGAAACAATATATAAAATTCTACAAGGTTGTATCATACATATTAAAGAGTTTCTTATCAAATCAAATTAAAATGCATTGCAATAGATCTGAATCGGGTACAAACAAATTTTCTGTAATAACTTAAATAATCCATTAAAATAATTTAATAATTTTTTTTTTAATATTAGATTTAGAATTTAATGCACGGAATTGAGGAATACATATTGAAAATCTCCAGAAAAGGGTAGGTAAAATTCGTCTTTACAAATTGATGAGAGTCTACTGTTGTATTTATTAAAGAAAGAAGCAATTAGTATGTAATAACTTTAATTTTGCTTGAAATATTAAGTATTATTTAAAGATAATACTAAGCATTACTAATGCATTTTATATAAGTTTTGATTGCTAAATAAATAAATTAAAAAAAAAATTAGATTGGAATAAAATAAATTTTTTAAAAAAAAAATTTTTTATTATTTTTTTTTAAAAGTCATGGTTTTTCATGGTAAAGTCATCATGGCAAGCATATTGATCATTTAAGGGTCGCAGCCCCCCACTCCACGATAAGCATTATGTGAAAGTATTCTTTCTAACAAGTAATTTGTGGTTCAAAAAATATTTGAAACAAAATCGATGACTAATAAGAAAACAAATATTAAATAGTTTGTTAAACTTTTGTCCTATCGTAAAAGAAAATAACTTAAAGGGCATAAACATTTACAAAATAGTTTTTTTTTTATTTATTTCGTTTGTCAAAGATTTTCGTTTGGTAAATTAAAAAATAAATAAATAAAAACTTGATTGAAATAAAAAAAATAATCTGATTATTTTATTTATCTTTTCGAAATCATGATATTTGCCAACCCTGCATGAAAACTAAGAAATAAGCTATACCATAAATGATAATTTAAACTTTTTTAAAGGAAATTAGCACATGATTTTGATTCTAACTTGCGGCATCAACAAAATTGGAATTAATTTATAAATCCGATATAAATTCAAATAATGCATTGCAAAAAGGGAGCACTACCTTATTTTTGGAGGTGACAAAAAATAATTTAGCTTTAGTGTTACAATAAATTAAATAGCTTAATTCTTCTCTTTCTCAATGACTATTTTCTAATCCTAAATTTAATATTAATTTATCATAGAACTTAAAATAAAATA